>NW_026068004.1:2002738-2029619 GCF_014885135.2 Alexandromys fortis
GTTTTTTTTTTTTTTTTTTTTTTTTTTTTTGAGACAGGGTTTCTCTGTGGCTTTGGAGCCTGTCCTGGAACTAGCTCTGTAGACCAGGCTGGTTTCGAACTCAGGCTTGCTGCTCTTGCAGAAGATCTGGGTTCACTTCAAAGCACCTGTCTTAGGGTTTCTATTGCTGCCCAAAGACACCATGACCCTGGTAACTCTTATAAAGAAAAGCATTTAGCTGGGGCTGGCTTATGGTTCAGAAGCTTAGTCCATTGTCATTGTTGTGGAAATCATGTTGGCACACAGACATGGTGCTGGAGAGGTACCTAAGAGTTCCACATCTGGATCGGCAGACAGCAGGAAGAGAGTACCACACTGGGCCAGGCTTGAGCATCTGCACTATGGGATGGTATGACAACCAGGAACTCAGCTGGAGACTTAAAAACACATGCGCACACGGACAGACAGAGACACGGGGACACAGGTCATCCTTGATACAAAAGTGTCAACTTTATAGTGCTCCAGGGAAGCTTATATAGGGGTCTTTAACTGATAGACACGCCCAGCTCTTGGGATCTCTCAGCTGCAGGCCTCCTCAGAACCCACTGCCCTGACACCAAGGTCTGGTGCTAAGAGCAGCTGCAGGCACAGGTGTTTTTCTCAGTTCACTTCAGCAGGCAAAGGGTCTGAGGCAGGCAAAGAAAGTCAAGGGGCCAGGGTCTACAGCCACTACCAACTCCTCCTTTTCTGCATCATTAGACCAGGCCTGTCTTGGGTTACAGAGGCGCATATTCACGTTTTACCGGTCATCAGGAACACTTGCCCCTGCACACAGGCCTCTGTCTTAGGTTGACTGGGACAGGCTCCTGCCTTACCCCTCTCTAGCTCACTGGTCTTTCCGTAGCCTGCTAGCCCATGCTGCTCTCGGAGGAAGCCCACTTTCTTGGGCAAATAGTGATTTACATCGCTGCTGCTGCTGCTGATGACGCCTGTTGTAGAGGCAGAGCAACAGAAACCCTCGGCTACAGGAGTTCCTAAGACCAGCTGTTCGGCAAGCCTAGGCCGTATGGGAGTGGCTGGACTGGCATGGGCAGGGCACAAATATAATGAAAGAAAGGGAGCAGCCAACCACATGCTCCGACTGGTCTTCTAAAAGGAGAGCTATAGGTCAAACTGAAAAATGCCCTGGCGAAATTTATATAGGGAATTCTGGATCTCTAAGGCAGGGGCAACCTGTCTGGCTAGCGGACCAACAGTGCTAGCCACAGCAGCCATCTATCTGACTGGTGGCAATTCCAGTTATCTTGGAGGCCACAGTGGTGACAACAGCAGCTACCCACGGTGATCCCGAAGTCTCGGCCAGGATGACTCAGCACCAGTTGACTCACTGGAACAGGAGGCACCAAGCCCGGAACCCAGGCCACAGCGGCAGTCATCTCATTGGCCCAACAGCTGTTCAAAAGACACAAAACTTGAGAACAGATAAGGGCAGAATCATGATTAGCCACAGACAGCCACATGAGAAGCCCTATTTTGGCTCTGGTAAACAGGCACGAAGTCCACAGAGATACCATCGCCTGAAGGTAGATACTATACTACATTGGGTTGGATACCGGAAATGAAAGTCCTGAGAATCCTTGCTAACATTCTTGTAAGGTGATCCCTGTCCTATCACCACTATTAATAATGTGCTCTGGCCATAAATCATGGTACCAGGCCAACATTTAGCACAAGGAGAAAGAATTCATCAGACATGAAATACAAACTGTCAGATAGTTTCCACATCCCAATAACACTGTTGTGTCTCCAATCAATGGGAATGGCTGGCTGTTCCGTAGCCCAATCAATGGAAAGGAAGTACAGCCACTCATGACTATTCAGGCCCACCGGCATCAGCACCAGTGGATTTCTGACTGGGACCCACTGTACCTGTTGGCCGTGGCTGATGGTCAGGAGAACAATCCAAGACCTCAAAGCCCACTCTTAGCCCCACTCCCCGTTTCCCACCTCCTATCCCCCACCCTATGACACACTTCTTCCAACAAATCTACACCGACTCCAACGAAGCCACACCTCCTAGTAGTGCCTCTCCCTATGGGCCTAATGGGGCCATTTTTATTTAATCCACCACAGTATCCATGAGAGAGCCATCTCACAGTTGCCTTTAACTCCAATTCCAGGGCCTTTTCTGTCTCCACATGTGTGGGCCTACAAAACAAAACAAAACAAAACAAGTAAGCTACTTTACTCTTTGCTCAGCTACTTAATATAACAGAAATTTTTTAGTTCTAGTTTTATTTTTAGTATTTTAAGGCAAAGGCTCACTACGTATCTTTGCTTGGTCTGGAACTTGCTATGTAGACCAGGCTGGCCTCAAACTCACAGAGATTTATGTACATCTGCCTCCTGAAGGCTAAGATTGAATATATGTACAACCACACCCTATGCATGACAGAAGTTTTAATGTAATGTTTAATTTTTCATACTCCACACAACATCACTTGTGAACTGTACAGTGTTTGGTCCTCTGCTAGTTCACATGTATAAAAATATACCTCACCAGGGCTGGAGAGATGGCTCAGAGGTTAAGAGCACTGGCTGTTCTTCCAGAGGTCCTGAGTTCAATTCTCAGCAACCACATGGTGGCTCACACCCTTTTGTAATAAGATCTGGTGCCCTCTTCTGGCCTGCAAGCATACATGCAGGCAGAACACTGTATTCATAATAAACAAATAAATCTTTTATTAAAAAATGGACCCCACCGATCCTTTTGTATTTTTCTCAGAGAGCATCTCTACCTTTTAAGCTTAACTCAAGTGAGGCAAAATGGTACTGGGGAGACAGCAGCAGGCAGATCTCTGTGAGTTCAAGGCCAGCCTGGTCTACGTGAGACCTTGTCTCAAAAAACCAAGGACAAGTTTGAGGAAGTAGCACAGTTGGTAGAGTGGTTACCAAGCAGGCACATGGCCCTGGGTTCAGTCTCCAGCATTTCATATAGCCAGCTTATTCTACCTACAATTCTACCACGGCGGAGATAGTTATAGAAGGATCCAAAGTTCGAGGTCACCCTTGGCTATAGAGTAAACTAGACAGCAATCTGGACCGTATGAGACTCTGTTTCCAAAATTCAGAGCAAAACAAAACAGTAACAGAAACACTCTCTCAGCCAAAAAGGCTGAGTCTTGATATACAGGCAAGGCAGATCTCCAAGTCTTTTTTTTTTTTTTTTTATTTTTTGGTTTTTCCAGACAGGGTTTCTCTGTGGCTTTGGAGCCTGTCCTGGAACTAGCTCTGTAGACCAGGCTGGTCTCGAACTCACAGAGATCTGCCTGCCTCTGCCTCCCGAGTGCTGGTCCAAGTCTTTTTTAAAAGCTTGTTAGATTTATTTATTATTTGCTTGTTATGTTTGTATGTTCATGTGGAGGTCAGAGAACAACTTTTGGAAGTTGGATCTCTCCCTTTCTGTAACAGTCCCCAGACCTTCATAGGCCCCCAGACTTCAAGATAACTGACTTCATGATGGTAGTACCATTTAGTAGTACCACGATAGTCCACTTAGCATGTAGACAGCACTACCAACCAAACTGAAAACAGCCCTAATCCACCCAACTCCCTAGTCCCGGGAAAGTCTCTAAATGTACTGACCTTGATTTTTGGCTTCTGTAGCTAGGCTTCTGGCTGACTGTTCTTGTTAATTGAAGTGTGTCAACCCAGGACATGGGTTTTGTGCATAAATGCTCACCTTGAGAAAGGCTCAGGGCTACACTGGGATCCCAGACACTCGGTGTAGTTGCCAGTTGCCTAATAAAGACTTTCTATTGCCTTAAACCCATGCCTGAGAAGTCTTCTCGGGTGGATACCCCACAACATTATCTCCTTGAGGGTTCTGGGGATCAAGTACAAGTCACTGGGCTTTGGTAGCAAGTGCTTTTACCTAATGAGCTATCTCACTGGCTGTTTTGGAGACAATTTCTCCCTCTGTAACTCAAACTGGCCTGGAACTCACTATGTGGTTCAGGTTGTCAATTCTCCACCACAGCCTTTGAAGTGTTAGGACATAGATAGGCATGAGCCACTAAACCCAGCTAGACCTGAAACTGTTAAAAAAAAAAAACATTCTTCCACAATTGTACGTGTATAATGACCACATTCTCTTACGGCCTCATGTCCTCTCCCTGCCACTGAGCCCCTCTTCTGAACAAGTCACTCGCCAAACTCTGCCTAAGAACTGGAACCCTTAAAAAATTAACAGGGGCTGGAGAGATGACTCAGTAGTTAGCTACACTGACGCCTCTTTTATACACATGACTATTTGCCTGCATGTATGTATATGCACAGCGCGTATGCCCACAGAGGTGGGAGAGATCGTCAGAACCCTTGGAACTGGAGTTACAGACAGGTGTCAGCTGCTACGAGGATGCAGGGAGCCAAGTAGGCTTTATTACATAGCCCTTGATGGCTTGGAACTCACTCTGTAGTCCAGGCTGAACTCCAGCTCACAGAGACATGGTGATGCAGGGTTTAGAGTGTGCCCTGCTGGGTTTTGGTCTTGCTTTGCTTCAGTATTTCCTCCTATGAGCCCTTTCCTCCCTTTTGGAATGATAAAGTATATTCTGTGCCATTGTATGTTAGAAGTATGTGATCTGCTTTTTGATTTTGCTTTTACAAGGAGCTAATAATTAAGAGAATGCCATGAGTCTCAGAACAGACTTTGGAGTTTTAAACATTACTGAGACTCTGATAGACTATGGGAACTTTTGGAGTAGAACTGAATGCATTTATGCATTATAGCATGACTATAAGACTATGGTGGCGCTGGGCCTTTAGTCCCAGCACTTGAGAGGCAGAGGCAGGCAGATCTTTGTGAGTTCGAGGCCAGCCTGGTCTACAAGAGCTAGTTCCAGGACAGGCTCCAAAGCTACAGAGAAACCCTGTCTCGAAAAACCAGTGGAATATGGTGGTTCAAATGAGAATGGCCTCTTTACAGGCTCATATGTTTGAATGTTCAATCACCAGGGAGCGGAACTGTAGCTTAGTTAGTAGAATGTTTACCTTATGCATGTGAAGCCCTGGGTTTTATCCCCAGTGCTACATAATTTGGACTTGGTGACTTATGCCTATAATCCTAGCACTTGGGAGGATGAGGCAGGAGGATGAAGAGTTTAAGTCTACCCTTGGCTATATAGTAAGTTTCCAATCTTGGGCCACACAAAACCCTGTCTCAAAAAACAAAAACTAAGAAACAAAACAAACACCCACCCCTACCAAGCTCTGAATAATCCCTTTCATGCTTATTTAGCATAGAGGTAATCTCTCAGTCAGGTCCCTTCCCTAGTTCCCTGAGAAAGGTGAAACTCCCATGAACACTCTGCTGATTGGGAATCAGTTTGTTTGATGTCTAGTTTCTTCCTGAACCCCTGCATATTTTATCTGTGGTTCACTACTCTGATTGGGCCAATTTCAGGGATGATTTGGAGTTTTGTCTGTCTCCAGTGTGTTTGAGAAGGTTACAAAGATTCTAAAAGATTCTTAAGCATACCTGGGCCCAGAGTCTGTTGTCTCAGAAACAAGTTCCTCTAGAGGGCAGTGTGGATAAACTCCTTGGCCAACCTAAGCAGGTAATTCTTGGACAGCTGATTATCAAAACAGACGGGTACCTAGTCTCCGAAGATCAAACAGACAGCAAAAAACACCTTGACAAAATAGGGTACAAAGACTCATGCCTGTAATCCCATCACCTAGGACACTGAAGTAGAAGTACCACAAGTTCTTAGCCATTCTGGGTTAACATCAAGGTCCTCAGAAAACAATAAAGCCAGGCAGCATGCTTGCATACTTGGGAAGTACAGACAGGAATATCTGCAATTCAAAGCCACTTGGCTATACAAAGAGCTCCAGGCCAGCCAAGACTACATAGTTAAACTTTGACAATAAATAAATATATAAGAAGGAAAGCAAGCAAGCAAGGATTGGGGAGGAGGAGGACAAGAAGGAGAAGGAAGAAAAGACTGCAGAGCTAACTCAAAGGTTAAGAGCAGCACATTATGTTCTTCCAGAGGACCCGAGTTCAGAATTTAGTACTTGTTATGGTAAAAATAAAACACTGCAGAAAGACTGCAGGTCCCTGAGTGGTGGCAGTGGACAGCAGGCCATGAGACTATTACAGGCCACGAAGGCAGCCGGGTCCCAGGTAGGTAGCCGTGTAGCGGGTGGGAGCTGTGTGGTGGGGCAGCCAGTCCCAGGAGGAGCCGCAGCTGCAGAGGGTGAGAGACAGACAGATAGGCATGCCATGAAGAGTGAGGTTGAATATTTATTTAGTGGGTTATGGAAGGGAAGGGGAAAGGGAAGAAGAAGGGGGGCAAGGAAAGAAAGAGAGAGGGGGGAAGTGGGGGAGAAGAGAGGAGCCATGGCAGCAGCTACTTCTTTTGGAGAGAGACTGAAAAGGAAGAGAGCTCAGGCTGGAAGCAGAAGGAAGATCTGCCTGCCTGGGTGGTGGACAAGGGTAGGGGGGTAGGTGTGGCTTATCTCTTAAAGGGACAGGACAGACCATTACATTCCCATCTCTTTTTTTATACTAAAAAGGCATGAGGTTAGGCACAACAGGTTGAAGGAATTGGGGTGGCGGTTTCTCAAGACTGCTTCCTGCTTATTTGTGGGTGTCATCTTGGTGGTGGTGGGAACCTGAGAAAGCTGGGTGCTGGTCACATCCTGGTGTAGCTGGTCTGTTTGTTCCTGTCCAGTATTTGTGGTATGGAAATGTCTGGTGTCTCTTACACCTGTTTAAGGTATTGGCAGAACAGAGGACAAAGTTAAGTTTAGGGAAAAAAAAATTTAGGACCAAGGAATTGAGGGGGGTATATCTGACCTGTTTAAGGTGGATCCTTCAGTTTGGCTCCCTAGAACTCACAAGAATTCTTTGGGTTTGTGAAAATGTAAGTTTTAAACAGTAGCTTTTTTTTTTTTTTTTTTCCGAGACAGGGTTTCTCTGTAGCTTTAGTGCCTGTCCCAGAACTAGCTCTTGTAGACTAGGATGGCCTCGAACTCCCAGAGATCTGCCTTCCTCTACCTCCCGAGTGCTGGGATCAAAGGCGTGCGCCACCACCACCCGGCAACAGTAGCATATTTATATCAGAATGACTGTGACAGATATTTTTGCATAATAAAAGTATCTTTAAGACTATGGAAGGTAGTATGTAGTTCATAGACATATATGCAGACAAAATACTCATTCACATATAATAACAATAAATAAATCTTTTTAAAAGAGGAGGAGGAAAGGGGTGATTGTAACTCAATTTAGGCTGGGTGTGGGAGTGATCACAGAGATTGTGTTGCTCCTGCTACACTTACCCCGCCTTCCCTAATGAAACTTCTGTTACTAATTCTGTTCCCAAGGTGATTTTCCTATAGGGATGCCAATAGCTTTCTTAGAATCAGTAAATAAATTGGACTCTTGTGACTTGATTGGCAGCTAGATGAAAATGTAGACTCAAGTTCTTAAACTTGCAAAATCCCAAATTGAAGCCTGACCAGCTCCATTAATGATCCCCAGCATGGACTGTTTCCTCAGTCACTGTTCATGCACAAGACAAAGTCATGAACACAGTTTCCATGGTGGCTGTTACGTGTGGACAGCCTACAAGAAGGGGGAACTGAAGTCACCCTCTGAGAAGGGTAGTGATAACATTTACTACGCATCTGATCCTGTTCTGGGCACTTCCAATATGGATTTTTCTCACTTGATGTCATAGCATTCCTCTGCTCTGCATACGTCTTTCTACCTTAAGGTGGGAAAGAAACCCAATCTCAATGCTGCTGCTTAGAGAGACAATGCTAATTTTCTCTGATGCAGAACAGTGACAAAGAGTTCATAGCTGTTTGGGTTAAGGCTTCACACCAGACTCTGGCATTCATACACCCAAAGAGTCTGGAATGTTTGGGTGGAAAGTTCCATCGAAGCCCTCTCCCCTGAGAGTTGCCTCAGTCCAGACTCCACCCCCAAGAAAGCCCTCTGAATGATGACCCCTCCTCAGAGATGCTCACGACCATCCCCACAGGGTATTTAAACTGCAACCCAGAGAACCAACACGTGGCTTTCCAGTCTTCCTTCCCATCTCTATCCCTGGAGGCTGGAAGGTCACCTGGCAGTGTTAGTATCCATTAAACCTGGGCTTTTTCTAATTCGGTTTGATTTAGTCTAATTTGGATTATTGCATCGGTGGAAAGGTTTATCGGGCAGCAAAAGTTTTTCATCAGCCTTGATCTTGCAACACAAACACTCCAAAGCACAGCTCCATCCCGATGAGCACGACCAATTTACAATATGGATTTTGAGTATCCTCCATGAGCCCATGGCTTGGTCCCCAGGTCAGAAATTTTAGATGTATTAGAAAGGTATTGAAAGGTGTTGAGATCATAGAGAATGCACCCTAAAGTGGGATTTGGGGACCTAGACCATCTTCTCCCTTTTTATTTCTAGGCTATGTAGTGAGGTTTTATTAAACCTTGAGTTTCCTACCTCGATATGCCAGCAATGGAACCAATCTATTACAGATTGAAATTTCTTAAATAGAAGCCAAATGAGCTCTTCTCTTCATAAGTTAACTTCAGCATTTGTGACAGTGGCATAAACTGACTAACAGACATGGGGAGTGAAAAAGTTTCAGCACCCCATAAGCCTCTCCGCCAACGCAGCAATCCAAATCAGACCAAATCAAACCAAATTAGAAAAAGCCCAGGTTTAATGGATAAAACACTTTCGGATGATTTTTCCAGCCACTTAGAGAGGAGACAGGAAAGAGAGATCAGAGAACCACGTCTGTTTTTTTGGGGGAGGGGGGCAGTTTAAATACCCGATGGGTGTAGTCTTGAGCATCTCTGGGGGAGGGGTCATTATTTGGCGGGCTTTCTGAAATGTGGCAGGGTTTGGAGAGAGATGAGGGAGGGGGTCGAGATGGAATTTCCACCAGATCATTCCAGGACTCTTTGGGTATATGGATGCCAGGGACTGGGGCGAAGCTTTCACCAGAACAGGTAGGTTGAATGGTCAGTTTAGAACTGGTGTTGGGCTGGGTGGTGGTGGCACACACCTTTAATCCCAGTACTTGGGAGGCAGAGGCAGGCGGATCTCTATGAGTTTGAGGCCGGCCTGGTCTACAAGAGCTACAGAGAAACCCTGTCTTGAAAAAAAAAAAAAAAAAGAATTAAAAAAAACTCTGCTTCAACAGTACCTCCTCCTGTTCCACAATCACCAACACTTCCTTTACTTCAGGACCCAAATCTTCTTAGACAGTTGCTTCCTGTTTTACAAGCCACACTACAGCTTAATAATTTTAATGTGGATATATCCAAGATAAATGAAACTCTTACAGCAGCTGCGACACACGCTTCCCTGCAGTCTATCCTCCACAAGTTTCTTACTGCTGGACCATCTGCCTTCAACATCACCTCCCTGATTTCTCAAGCTGCCCAGCTCTCTACACAAGCCTGTCCATCTAATCAGGCTCCAAGGTCTCTAATGTCCGATGCTTCATCCCCAAGTTCCTATGTGTCTTCAAGAATAAGCACACCTCAGGCTAACACAGTCCCTATCAAACCTTTGATTAGTACTCCACCTGTTTCATCACAGCCGAAGGTTAGTACTCCAGTACTTAAGCAAGGACCAGTATCCCAATCGGCCACACAGCAGCCTGTAACTGCTGACAAGCAGCAGGGTCATGAGCCTGTCTCTCCTCGAAGTCTTCAGCGCTTAAGCAGCCAGAGAAGTCCATCACCTGGTCCAAACCATACTTCCAGTAGTAATGCATCAAATGCAACAGTTGTGGCCACAGAATGCATCTGCTCGGCCTGCGTGTTCATTAACACCTACGCCAGCAGCACACTTCAATGACAATCTCATAAAACATGTTCAAGGGTGGCCTGCGGACCATGCAGAGAAACAGGCATCAAGATTGCGTGAAGAAGCCCATAATATGGGAAGTGTTCACATGTCAGAAATATGTACTGAATTAAAAAATTTGAGATCTTTAGTTCGAGTATGTGAAATTCAAGCAACTTTGCGAGAGCAGAGGATACTGTTTTTGAGACAAGAAATAAAGGAACTCGAAAAGCTAAAAATTCAGAATTCCTTCATGGTTAGAAGATGTGAATAACAGCACATGATATCCTACAGGAACTGTAAATCTCTTGCCCAGTCATAACATTTTGAGCTGCATTAAGTGGACCGTTAAGCTGGACAAATGAAATAACAAGGGGACGGGGCTCTGTGGGAGTCAATTCAGGGGAAGGATACAAGATTGATTTGTAAAACCCTTCAAGTGTAGATTTCTTGTTCTTCATCTGTTGTAAATATGTTTTGTAGAGTGAAGCCATGGGAAGCCATGTGTAACAGAGCTTAGACATCCAAAACTAATCAATGCTGAGGTGGCTAAATACCTAGCATTTACATGAAAACCTGTCTGCAAAATTAGTTTATTTTTAAAAAAGAAAAAAAATTGGGGGTTAATTTATCATTCCGTAATCTTGCATTCTCAAAAATCCAGTGCAAGCGCCAGGCGATCTGTGTCTAAGGATACAATTTTGAGCAGTGTACAAATATCCTGAGACAACCGTTCCACACTTGGACCTGACCAGGAGCAGTGCTGCTCCACTTGTTTTGCAAATAAATGTTTTCATTTCCTGTATGTTCCATTCCCTCTAAAGTTCTTGGCCTGATTTTATCCCTTTTTTTAAGGTGCTCTTTTCTTTTCTTAGGGCACTATTGCTGTGGCACTTTTCTAGAGCCTTCTCATTCCTGGAAGTTGCAGTGGTTGAGCATAACCCACGTTTGGATAAATTATTGAAATCCATTTGCACCCTGTAAGAATGGACTTAAAAGTACTGCTGGGCAAGTGTGCTGAAAGTACATTGACGGCTCAAATATAAGGAAGTGGCCCAATGAATGTGGTTGTGGGAGGGGAAAAGGAAGCAAAGCTAGTCAGACGTGAATTGTATCTGTTGTAATAAACATGTTGAAAAAAAAAAGAAAAGAACTGGTGTTGGTTCCATCTGCCAGGCCATCCAAAGGATGGGTGAATCCAATGACTGTTTTTCAGATTAATGTAGAACAGTGGCACTATCTATCTCACTGAACGCCCCCGACACACACAGACACACACGCACACACACAGACACACACAGAAACACACACGCCTGCGCGTCTTTTTAAACAAAGACAGGGTCTTACCATAGAGTCTTGGCTGGCCTGGAACTTGATATATAGACCATTCTGATCTCAAACTCACAGAGATCGACTTGTCTCTGCCCTCAGAGTGTTTTGATTAAAGGTGATCACACCTGGGTTATGTTCTTATCGTCTAAGTGTTAATACAAGTGTACTGAGAAATACCCAGCTTCAGTCAAGGGGAACATGTGTGGGGTGTTTCTCCTCTCTTCTTGTCTTCTCTCTTAAGAATTCAATTGAGACACATAATTTAAGAGAAGTTTATCTAGCGAAGCAAAACAAAATACACTCCAGGCAAATGTGGAGCAGGCTGCCAAAAGGGAGAGCGAACAGCAGCCCATTGGGTTCTGCACTGTGGATTTTTAAGATGGTTCTTATAGTCCCCTCCTGTGATGTCATTGTTAGTTCCTTTCTTTGAGTACCGCCTTCAGGTCTTCCTACTCTGATATGCTCCAAAGGTCAAGGTGTCCTTGTGCTCCTTTACATTTTCTCCTTATCAAGACCTCCTACAGTGGTCCTCTGTGGTCACTGGGAAAGTGTCACGGTGCCTGTATTTCTGCAGGATGGGAAGAACATATTTGCAGCATCAAAGCTGTCAAGCTACAAAGGGTTATTTCATCCCACCCAGCTACCAGGATATAGTTGTTTCCTGGGTTAGCGTAGGTCTAAGTCTCTGCTTACCCAATCAGCTGGTCTCTAACTGTAGAAAAGGTGGACAGCTTCCACGCTTCTGCTTGTGTTTACTTAGCTATCTATTCTAACAGAACTAGGATGCTGGAAGAATTCCTTCCGTAGGGAGTCATGAAACAGCAGCTACCCTCTTCATAAGAGCCCACTGACAAACCAAAGCACAATTCCGTCAAAGTCCACCCTGGAAAACCAATGATTTTTTTTTAAATTTTATTATTATTATTGTTGTTGTTTTGGTTTTTGAGACAGGGTTTCTCTTTGGAGCCTGTCCTGGAACTAGCTCTTGTAGACCAGGCTGGCCTCGAACTCACAGAGACCCACCTGCCTCTGTCTCCAGAGTGCTGGGATTACAGGTGCATGCCACCGCCCAGCTGAGAACCAATGATTTTAAGGGGCTTATTAACAAAGCATGAATAAGAGTTTACTTGTAAGAGCATGGGTGACCCCAAAGCTACCACACTGGATAGTCTTTTCACCCAGCATAGATGTGGTTTCCCATAGCTGCATAGACAAGGTTCTCTTCAGTGAACCTCCCCCCAGCCTATATCCTCTAACACCAGAGGCCAAGTGCACCTAGGGAAGAATTGCATACAAATGGCTGGAAGGGGCAGCTAGACTCACAGGTGGAGGTCTAATGACCCTCCCCACTTTCCCTTTCTATGAAAAGGTGTCAGCAATCAACAAGCTGTTTTCTGAAGGACTCTTAAAGCAGGAACAGCTTATCTGATGCAGACGTGGCCGTTTTGCTCAGAGGACTGCCTTTTAGAACACAGGCTTTTGTAGGGAGCAGAGGATGCTCTGAGTAGGCAGAGTCCTGAGTAGATGTATCTTTAGATATGGACAAAGCCTGTCAGGGACTCCAAGACTAATTAGTCCATAGAAAATTGGCAAAGCTGAGCTGGGCAGTGATGGCGCACACCTTTAATCCCAGCACGTGGGAGGCAGGGGCAAGCAGATCTCTGTGAGTTAGGCCAACCTGGTCTACAAATGAGTTCCAGGACAGCCAGGGTTACATAGTGAAACCATGTCTTGGGAAAAAAAATAAAAAGTCCAAAAAAAGAAAGAAAGGAAGGAGGAAGGGAGAGAGGAAGGGAAAGAAAGGAAGAAAGGAGAGAAAGGAAAAAAGAGAAGGAGAAAAAGGAAGGAAGGAAGGAAGGAAGGAAGGAAGGAAGGAAGGAAGGAAGGAAGGAAGGAAGAAAACCAGTTGGCAAAGCTGCTACCCATAAAGGCCAGGCTAGAGAGAAGTATCTTGGGAGTCGAAGTATTTAAGAAGAATCGGTCAATCTCCGTAAAGACCGGCAACAGCAGTTTCCTCCTCCCGGATGTTTACAAGAAAAGACTGGTCTACAGAGAGACCTCCTACAGAGACTAGCTAACTCCTCCTTCTGAGCTGCAACAATAAACTCCCTCAGATTCCAGCCTTAGAGAGACCACCCACCACACACACCTGATCCCAGTGTAGGTGTCTGTGTAGCTGTCATTTTCCTCATTTCCTGGCTCACCCTACCTAGGGTTCCAGGACCCACGTTTCTCGGAATGTGGCAGGATATGATTACAGAAGGTGTATGCGAATTAACTGTATTGTAACATCTAGGGAACAAAAAGAATACAAAACTCAGGATGTGTTTTATAGGGCAGAACCAGAAACATTACACTGTCAATGAGTGTTTGTTGAACAAATGAAGTGCCTTTCAACATTGCCCCAACTCTGTATCTATCTAGTATGTAGTTTCTCCTATCCTATTCTGAAACAACTTGAACAAGGTTTTGTTTCTTTCTCAGGAGCCCAATTTGGTCTTGATGATTGTCCTTTTATTGCTATGATCAAAACAATGACCAAAAGCAACTTGGAATAAAAAGGGTTTATCTGGCTTACAGGTCCAAGTCCTGGTTAGTTGAGCATTGAGGATCTTCATGGCAATAACTCAAACAGGAGTGGAGGGCAGAACTATGGAGGAAGGTTTCTGATTTGCTTTCATGCTCATATTTAGCTACCATCAGTCCAACCGTGGCATCACCGGCAATGGGCTGGGCCATCCCACATCAATCAACATACAAAATGTCACACAGACATGCCTACAGGGCAGTGTGATGAAGGCATTTCCTGTTCCCTCCTCCCTGATGACTCTATTTTTGTATTAAGTTCACAAGCAACTAATTGGCACAGTGACTTATATTTCATGGGTGGGTGGGGGAGCATTTAGGCCATGACTCTCAAATCTCCCATTACTGAATTATACCTCTACCTTCATCTGGACCCAGTTTATAGACTCCCTCCAGTTCAAATAAAAGTATACCCCTTCATCTGTATCCTAGACCAACCCGCTTGTTGTGCTCTGGATACTATCTCCTCTGGCTTCCTCAAGGGCTGCCAGTCCTTTTGTCCGTACCATTTCCATGCTTACTGTGTCTCGTTTCTACAGCTTCATTCCACACACGGGGCTCCAGCCACATTGGCTTTGCCATTCTCCATTTTCCTCTTATTTCTTCCTTGAATTTCTTTCTTATCCATCCCCTCATGACCTGGAACACGTGCTCCTCCTGGCTCAGTCTCTCACTCAAGCGCTGTGATTGCAGGGGCTTTGCCATTCTTAACAACAACAACAACAAACCTTCATGACTTTCATATGTACTGTTTCCTTGCCTGGGGAACTCTTGACCTTTTTGTTTGTTTTCCTTTAAATTTCTTTTTTTATTTTATTATTATTATTATTATTATTATTTTTTTTTTTTTGGTTTTTCGAGACAGGGTTTCTCTGTGGTTTTGGAGCCTGTCCTGGAACTAGCTCTTGTAGACCAGGCTGGTGTCGAACTCACAGAGATCCGCCTGCCTCTGCCTCTGCCTCCCAAGTGCTGGGATTAAAGGCGTGCGCCACCACCGCCCGGCCAAATTTCTTTTTTTAAAAAAAATCAAATTAGGGGCTGGCTGATGAGCTAGATGGCTTAGAAGTGGAAGCACCTGCTGCCGAGGCTGATGACCTGACGTGGCTCTTCACAACCCACGTGGTGAGCGTGGACCACCACACCCGGCTTGGTTTCTTTGTTTCTGTTTTTTTTGGTGAGGACCCTGTTGTGTAGCAAAGTAGCTCCGGCAGGCTAGGGACTTCAGAACTGCCACAGAAATGTGGATATTACAGCTTCTTCTGCTTCTCCTTCTCTTCTTTTTTGGTGGGACAAAGACATTTTTGCTGTGAAGTCTAGGGTGACCTGAGTTCAGCATCTTCTAGCCCCACTCTCATGGGTGCTAATATTGGGGTGTGCTGTGTTTTGCATATTTTTTTCCCCGAGACAAGGTTTCTCTGTGTAGTCCTGGCTGTCCTAGAGCTAGCTTTGGAGACCAGGCTGGCCTCGAACTCACAGAGATCTGTCAGCTTTACCTCCCGAGGGCTGGGATTAAAAGCGTATGCCACCACTGCCCGGCTTGCCTGGCCATTCTTTAAGTCTTTAATCCATAAACTTCGGATATTGATGGTTTATTCATTTACATATTTTCAGGGCGGTGGTGGTGGACTCCCAGAACTCAGGAGGCAGAGACAGGTGGACCTTTGGGTTTGACACCAGCCTGGTCTATAAAATGAGTTCCAAAAAAGCCAGGGAGAAACCCTGTCTTGACCTCCTCAGCCACCGCCCTCCCTCCAAAGTCTTTTTTTTTTTTTTTTTATTAGAACCATCTCAGTGCCATATATTTTGGCTGGTCCTTTCTCCAGCAACTAGTAATGTCATTCCTATTATAAAACAATTTCCTTTTTTTCAGTTCGGGCCTAACAATCTTTATTTTCCTCCAACCGGGGGTGCTTTTATCCAGGCTTCATTCATTCTGGGATACCGTTGCCTCGCTCTTCGGCTCGCAGTTCGGCTGACACATTCTCTCTCCTATCTCAATTGTCTCTAGGCCCTTGGCGCTCCTCGACTCTGAAAGGCCTGTCGAACCCAGGGCCGCTAAAACCTCGCCGTTGCTAGGCTGTAGCTAGGGCGGCTGCGGTGGAGACTTGTGAGAGGAGTAACAGTCGGCGTCCTAGTGACGGAATAAAGTTGGCGCCTGCGTCGCCAGCGAGTGCGTCACCACTCACGGGCGACCGGGGGCGGGGCCAGGCGGAGTCACGTGGTTTGGTTGCCTACGCGCTGCTGGGCCGTGGGAAGATGGCGGACGGAAAGGGAGACGCCACCGCCGCCGCCGGGGCCGGGGCCGGGGCTGAGGCTCCGGCAGTCGCGGGAGCCGGAGCCGAGACTGAGTCCATGGCTCGGGGTCATCGGCCTACCTCTCCCGCGCCGGGAGCCCCGGGCCTGCGACCGTGTCTCTGGCAGCTGGAGACCGAGCTTAGGGAGCAAGAGGTGTCCGAGGTCTCATCTTTGAACTACTGCCGGAGCTTCTGCCAGGTGAGGGGCCGACTAACTGGCCGAGGGTGGAGGGGCGGGGAAGCCCGGGGAAGAGGCCCCGGGTCCGCCTGAGAAGCCGGGGGCTGGAGGAGAAAATGCCACCCCCGTGTTTCGCCGCGCCCCCGGGCCGGGCAGGCCCAGCTCTGCCACAACCCTGACTTCAGTCACTGCCGGGGCGGGTTGCGCTGGGCGGTACTGAGAGCTCAGAAGAGCTCCCTGGAAGGGCTGTGCCCTGTCGCTCTTGCCTGGGTCCTGGCCGGGTGGTTGGAGCGCCACTGCCCCCCTGAGGGATCGATTGCCAGTTCCTGCAGGGAGACGCTTCTTCTTCTTCTTTTTTTTTTTTCCTGAGTAGTGTGCTGATCTCCAAACTGGAAAGCCCTGGGTTTTCTGAATAATCAGGAGAGGTGGACAGGAGCTAGAGACTTGGCTTTGGAGTCAGCATCTTTTGACTTCGCAGAGATAGGCGGTTGGTTTTTGGATGGCTTCTAGAAATTCCGGATTAGGATTACTGAGCCGTTTGGTTGGTTGTGGTTTTGGGTTTTTGTTGTTGTTGTTTTTGTTTGTTTGTTTTTCATTTGGGGCGGGCATGAAGAGATCTGTTTATGCCATTCTGTGACCTGTTCTGTATCCGTTTGCGGATTGTACTGCTGGGAACGGGGCTGGTGAGTCCTGTAGTGGGAATCGGACTGGGAGTAGAAGAGTTCGGGTGAGAAGGGTATAGAGTGGCCTATTCATCTGGTGTCAGGTGATTGATCGCTCTGTGCGGGTCCCGATCTCTGGGGCTGCATGCTGACGGGTGTGTTTTTAAGTTTGCTCTCCATGATCATATTGCAGTGTTTCGCCATGTTTTCGAGCGCCTCGCAAGTGTAAATGACCGCCCTTATTGTTTTTGCTTCTGGTACTTGCACTATCCGGTTTCAGGCATCCCTCTGCTCCTCATTTGGCATACCTTAGAGAATACAAAATAACCCAAGGATGTCGGTACGTGGGCTCTTAATGAGCAGTTGAGTGCTGAAAAATTGTGGTGTTACAAAGTTGTAGTTGGGGCAGGGAACAATTTGCTCTGCTAGTCCTGGACAGATTTAAAGTTATCTCGATTGAATGCTATTCTGGTGGTGTCCACTCTGACCTAGAACCTCGTCTGTTTGGATTTTGGTCTCTGCTAATCTTTTCTGTACATTAGATCATTCCAGTTCCTGTGTGTGTGATGTTCAGCATTTCCATTGTTGTGTGTTTTACTAGTAATGATCATTCTTTTGGGGACCGTCATTTATTCTGCAGACTTTTGCCAACCCTTAGAATGGTGTCAGACGTTTAACCTAGTATTGAGGAACAGTGAATAAGACTTCCCTTGCGGAGACATCAGTATTTGCAAAGCAGGGTGGGGATACCTGTAACTCCAGCACGGTGGCAGGAAGATCTTTGCACGTTCAAGGATACCGTAGGCTTCCAGGCTAGGCTTCTCAGGTACACATTTTAAAAAGAAATGGCAGTATTTCCAGTGCAGTTATGGTAGCACTGAGGAAAAGTGTCATCCAGAGAGTGTGAGGGGGACATCCTAGTGAGAATGACAGGGAAAAGGTGAATGTAATGGGAGAAGCCACTGGAATAGGATAGACCCTTTGACTTCTAGGCCTGAGCACGGGTGACAGAGGGCGGGCTGAGAAGGCACACAGTGCTACGGGACAGGAGGGCATTAATTGCACGGAGAGTGGGGAAAGGAAAACAACTGAGGATTTGGAGGACAACTTTTGAGCTTGAGTTACCTGCCAGCAAGGCTAACAAGTGAATGTAGCCAGTTAGGTTGGATCTTGTCAGAATACATTTTACACAAGTACTCTGGAAAACTGTGACCATGAATTAGGTTGGCTGAAGAGCTTTCTTGGTTTCACTTTTTTTCCCCTTTCTCCCCTCTGTGTACCCTTGGCTGTCCTGGAACTTGCTCAGTAGACCAGGCTGGCCTTGAACTTTACCTGCCTCTGCCTCCAGATCACAGAGATTAAAGGCAGGTATCACGGCTGCCTGGTTTTGGTTCTGCATTTGAAAGGCAGAAAAAGAAACACTTCATTGTACTACTGAGTGCTGAAGATGAGAAGCTGGGTTGCACATAATATATAGATTGGTGATCATTAGTGCATTTTTGTAACGGGCTGACCTGTGCTCTTCCAGTGTTTACTACTACAATTGTTTTATCGGGTATCTAGCGATATCATTCTAGCCTGGGTGTGGTGGGACCAGAGGCAGAAGGGGCAAGTGGGCCTCTGGGTTTAAGGATGCTTGGTCTACATGGGCCATTCAGGCGTACAGACTGAAACCCTGTCTCAAAAAGAAAGAAATGGTTAGCCAGGCAATAGTTGCACACTTTTAATCCCAGCGCTAGGGAGGCAGAGTCAAGTATCTGAGTTTGAGGCCCGTCTGGCCTACAGAGCGAGTTCCAGCATAGCCAGGGCTACACAAAGAAAACTTGTCTTGAAAAAAGAAAAAATGTTCTAAAGACTTAAATTGTACTAACAGTTGTAACATGCTGTTAACCAATAAGAAATAAACCAGGCAGTGATAGCACACGGGGGCAGAGGCTGGTGGATCTCTGTGAGTTCAAGCCCAGCCTGGTCTACAAGAGCTAGTTCCAGGACAGGTCCAAAGCTACAGAGAAACCCTGTCTCGAAAAACTTAATTTAAAAAAAAAAAGATTAATGCTACACTTTTTGTTACTGTTGAGAAAATTGATGATGTCTTTAGATTTTTTTCCCTATATTTAGGAAACCAAAATTCTCACAATCTAAGACAGCAAGGTGATTGAGTGGATGGAAGCTGCTGAGACTGATGACCTGAGATTGACCCAGCGACCCACATGGTAGAATAAGAGGTCCTAATCCCTCAGGTTTTCCTCTGACCTCCACATGCACAGACTAGCATGCCCTTCAATGAATGGGTGAAGGAATGAATAAAAATTTTAAAAACATTTTGAAAGTCTTAGAACTGGTGGCTCTATTTGTAACACAAGCTTTGAAGGCTTTTTAATTAAACTTCATTTAGCATACATGAAATTAGGAGGCAGATGAGTGATTCTACTGTAAGAATACCAAAGTAATTTTGTGAGTAAACATGTTTCACACTTTTAGATTCTAAGTTTATAGTAACATTGCACATATTTTTTGTTTGCTCACTTTTTTTTGAGACAGGGTCTGACTGTGTAGCCTTGGATACTAGACCAGGCTGTCCTGCATCTCAGAGAGAGATGCCTGCCTCTACCTCACAAGTGCTGGAAATAAAGGCTATATACTCCCAGCTCAACTTCATTGATTTCTAATGGTTAAAATAAGTACTGCATGTGTCTTTCTGGATTTGTTATCGAATAGAAGGGTTCTGAGTCAAATAGGCCACACAATAATTATCTCTCTATGGGCAGGGTGTGCATTCCAAGACTGTTGATGTCTGAAATTGCAGGCACTATAAAACTCTTTGCATACTGTTGTTGTCGTCCCTGCCCTCAGCTCCCCCCCCCCCAATATTTACCCATGGAGCAGGTGAGATGGTTGAGTGAGGAAAATCGGAATTGGTTCCTGCAGAGCCTAATAACCTGCGTTCAGTCCCAAGAACCCACAGTAAGAAAGAACAACTAACTCTCCAAAGCAGTTCTCAGACCTCCAACACATTCACCAACACAAATAAATAGGTAGGCTTACTCTAGAAATTAGGCATAGTAACCCCTTATCCTAGAACAGTTACAACAGTAGACTGTAGTGAAGGTTGTCTAAATGGTGTCTCTTTCTCAAGGTGTCATAGCATGTATCCTTCCTGTGATGACGTGAGATTCCTAAGAGAGGAAATGAAAGATGGGCTTCTTATGACTTACTCATTAGCTTTAAGCTACTATATAAGGATCACTTGAGTACAACCTCCGTAATAACTGAGCTGGCTACCCAGTAACTAACATTGTAGCATAGGTATTTGAACAGAGGGATGTTTATGTCCCTAGTGGGATAGAGATGAGTGTCTCAAGATTTCATTGTGCTACTTAAATCAGTGTGCCATGCCATTTAAAAGTTAATACTTTATTATCATTTGGGGACTCTTCCATTTGATATTTTTGACTAGCCAAAAAAGTAGAGGGGGCTGCCATTCTGTCTTCATTTAAATTAGCTCTGTGGACTTTGTTGTTGCTGTTTGTTTTTTCCTGAAACAGCATTTGTAGCCCTGACTGTCATGGAACTCACCTTGTAGACCTGACTGGCCTCCAGCTCAGAGATCTACCTGCCTCTGCCTCCCGAGTGCTGTGATTAAAGGCGTGCCCAGCCCTGGTGGGTGTTTGAAATAGAATCTGCTGGTTTGGGTGACTCAGGCCTTAGTTCCAGCCCTTGGGAGTTAGAGGAAAGGGAATAGAATTTGAAGTCAGCCTGGGCTATAATACGACCTCAAAAACAACAAAACCCAAACTGAACTGAAATTGGCCTGAGATGTAAATCAGTTGGTAGAGCACTTGCCTGCTCTGCAAGAAGCCCAGGGCATGGTGATGCATACCTGCACTAATTAAATTAATACTCAGGAAGTGGAAGTGAGGCAGGAGGCTAAGAATTTTAAGGTTGGTCTTAGGATGTGGTCTTTGGTAGAATGCTCTCAGCATGCCTGAAGCCCAGGGTGCAGTACCCAGAACCCACTAAACTGGGTGTGGTGTGTCCAGGATCAGAGATTTAAGGTAAACCTCAGCTGTAATGCCGGTTTGACGCCAGCCTAGGCTCCAGGAGAACCTGTCTCAAAAACAAAACAAAGCAAGCCTACATCTAACGTGGTGTTGGGATTATGGGACTGTATTGTGAATCAGCCTGCCTGACTGGCTTTTTAAGGCTGGGTCACTATATATATATCTGTACATACCAGGTATAGGACTCTGTGTGTACCAGTCTGTCCTTCAATTTGTGACCCTTCTGTCCCTTTACAAATGCTAGGATTGCAGGTGTGGGTTAACTAGTACAGGAAGCTATTTTTTACTTAGTAGCCTCAATGCTTGACAAGTGTTTGCCACTGAGCCCTTCCTGTTGTGTTTGTTTGACATTTAGTTTCAACTGCTATTTTTCTTGACATCATTGTTTTAGTTGGATTTCTCCTATTTGTAGCATTATTTTCACAAATTTCTTGCTTTCTGATTGGCCTTATCTCTGGTTTGCGTTTTTAAAAAATTCCTGTAAAGAGTGTCTTATTCTGTTACTCCACACACACCACAAACATACACACCCTTTAAGACCGGGTCTAACTATTCTTAGCTGGCCAGGAGCACTTTAAACCAGGCTAGCCACACTTGCCTTTGCCTCCTGAACGTGCTGCACTGCTGTCCCACAGTCCTATTGCTTCACCCTCTTGAGTGCTGGGGTTGCTGGCATGAGCCACTGCACCCAGCTTTCTTTGTGTTCTTTGTGTTTAATAAGTAGTACAATTCTGACATATAAATGATATATTTAAAAAGATTTGTCCTACTGTGTGTGTGTGTGTGTGTGTGCGCGCACGCGCTCTTATGTTCATGTTTTAATGCTTGCAAGTGCCCAAGGCGGCCAGGAGCTGGTGGTGTCAGTCTGATCCTCTGAAGCTAGAGAAGCTAGAGTTAGAGCCAGTAGGTGTAGCTGCTGGGAACGGCTCCTGGTTCTCTGGAAGAGCAGCAAGCTGTTTTAACTGCTGAGCTGTCTTCTGTACCCACCGCCCACTTCAGATAATTAGTGGAATGAGCTAGAGTAGTGTAGGAACTTTGTGGTACTTCCAGGAGACAAGAATTTTAAAAGGAACACCTGTCTGGAGTAAAGAACCAGTAGGAGACTGAGCACTTTCTGGAGAACATTGTCAGCTCTAGCCTGTATTTATATAATGTACACATTTCCCTGTGTACATTGCGGGGTTAGGGAGGATGGACAGATAATATGAAAAACATTTTAGTATTGTGGAAGAATTGAATTAGCAAATGAACAGGACATCAGTGCAGAGATGCTGAGATAGAGCTTGGTGACCATGAAGAATCTTGGGCTCATTTTCAGTATATTAAAAGAAGATTAAATCAGGCTGTAACTAGAACATTTGCCTAGCATGCCACATGGTCTGGATTCTATCGTCAGCATCACAGATACATTTGAAAACTTGGATTATTGTGTGTGTATTCATTTTTGTGTGATGTGTATCTATCTAAGTGTAAGTATGTGCTATCATTGTGCTTGTGGGGGGCATCAGGACAGTTCTCAGGGAGTCAGCTCTCCTCCCCCAGTGAACTCTGGGAACTGAACTCAGGTTGTCAGGCTTGAGAGGCTGGTGCTTTTGCTTGCTGAAGCATCTCCTTGGCCTGCAAAAAAGTAATTTCAAACACATTAACTTTTCTTCTGCCTTTGCCTTCTCTTGGGAGATGTCTAGATAGAAATTATATGGCAAGCTATTCTCTAAGCAGAAGCTAGCCTTGTAGCTTGTGTAACTCTAACACTGAATGTGACCTTCGAAGCAATGGAAACTTTGGTTGTTGTGTCTGCCATGGGAACACTGTTTCTTTTGCTGTTCTCTGTGACATCTGCTGTTCTGTTTCATTCTGTTCACCCACTATTTGAACATTGTTAAAATAAATAAATAGAAGCACCAATAATTGTAAGACCATGAAGACTGCCAAAACATAGGTGCTTTGTCTCATTCAGATCAAAAGTTTATCACCTCTTCCAGAGCCCTTAACTGTCTTTGGTTCTGAGGAGCCCATCTCCAGGTTAAGCTCAACTGCTCAGCTGTCCCATGGGAGAAGTAAAGGTGTGAGCCACCACCTCCAGCCCTGGCTGTCTTATCTAAAATAGCACTTTCTGCTTCTCTTCAGGTCACTGCCCATCTGATCCTCCTGACCTCGACCTGGCCTGTAGCAGGAAAGTGTTGACTTCAGAGTTGTTCCTAGCACTTTATGGGAATGCAGTAAAAATGATAGTTGCTGGTTTTAAATTTTTTTCTTAAAATTTGCTTATGTATGTGTGTGCACTGGGTGAATGTGGGCATGGGGAGATCAGAAGACAATTTTGTGGAGTGGTTTTCTTCTGTGTGGGTTCATCTGATTGAATTCATGTTGTTAGACTTGGTGGTAGGTGCCCTCACCCACAGAGCCATTTCACAAGCTTATTGTTTGTCTTTGAGACAAGGGTCTCATTGTGAACTGCATTGGCTTGGAGCTCAAGTAGCTACTAGTGCTGGCCCTGGAAGTTCTGCTCCTCCTGTTTCTGCCTCCTGAGTGCTGGGCATATAGGTGTGGGTCATCACGTGTGGTAGAACTATAATTTACCCATCTGTGTTGTTCTCTGATTGTTATCACATATGTTTCAGAGAACATGCTTGGTTATTTATATCTGCAACATAAAGTCCTAGATTAAAAAGAACGTTGATGGGGGGCTGGAGAGATGGCTCAGTGATTAAGAGCACTACTGTGAAGTGCTCTGAGTTCAAGTCCCAGCACCTACATGGCTGCTTATGCTGTCTGTAGCTTCAGGAGATCACACGCTTATCATCATGGGCACTGTACACACACTGTGCACAGATCTATTTACAGGCTAAGCACCTATATACATAACACAGTAAATAATTTTTTAAACTTTTGGTAGGTTCTAGTCTACCAGTAAATTAAACAGAAATGTCCACCAGTTTGTGAGTCCCTATTCTCTGTATAGCCTTACTAATTTGATACTATTAAACTTAATGCTTTTAATGTTAAAAGCGTGTTCTCATCTTTCAAATTTGAATTCAAGTAACTTTGAGGTTTTTCCATGTAGTTATTTAAATTTTCTTTAAAAATATTTTTATTTGTTCTTTGAGAATTTCATGCAATATATTTTGATCATATTCGTCACCCCAGGTTCCTCCAAAATCTATCCCCACCTTCCCACCCACCCAGCTTCTTGTCTTTTTTTTTGTCCCCCTCATCCAGTCCAATTTGTGATGTCCAGTTACTCTTGGGTGTGGGAACATTCCCTGGAGCATGATCAATCTACCAGGGGGTCAGTCTTACGCTGACTCTTCTTCCAGTAGCTATTGGTTGCTGATGGGCCTTCATTTAGTGCCTGCTAGCCTCCTCCACGCTGGAATTTTGTCTGATTTGAGCTTGTCTAGGTCTTGTGTACGTTTTCACAGCCACTAGGCATTCTATGTGGAGCTGTCCTGTTTTGTCTGGAAAATACTGTTTCATTGCTGTCACCCACCACCACTGGCTCTTACAATCTTTGTGCTCCGGTGTCCTCGATGATCCAGGGGATAGGATATAGATGTCTCATGGCTGACCATGCCAAAGTCTCTTTCTCTTTCAATGTTGACCACTTGTCTTCTTGTGTTAATTTTTTAAAAATATTTATTTATTATGTATACAATGTTCTGTCTGTGTGTGTGTCTGCAGACCAGAAGAGGGCACCAGACCTCATTACAGATGGTTGTGAGCCACCATGTGGTTGCTGGGAATTGAACTCAGGACCTTTGGAAGAGCAGGCAGTGCTCTTAACCGCTGAGCCATCTCTCCAGCCCCTTGTGTTAATTTTTTATTTACTGTTTACTCCAAGAAGCTTCTTTGACTGGGTGGTGGCGGTACAAGCCTTTTTAATTCTAGCACTTGGGAGGTAGAGGCAGGCAGGACAGCCTGGTGTACAGTTCCAGGACAGTCAAGAAAGAGAACAACCAAACAAAAGCTTCTCCAATGAGGGTTGGGAAATGAATATAGCGCTGAGTTATTAGTTAGTTTACTACTGTGTCCGCTTATCAGTATAATAGAAATGGGCCTCTCCCAGGGCCAGTGACCTGTCTAGCCACAGGTTCTTGACCCTGTGACAGTGCCACATACTAGTTTACATCTTGTGAATTGGTCCTTAAATCCAATCAGAAAGTGTTCGGTTACTCCTGTAAAATTTGTGCCACTATTTCACCAGTAAGCATAGTGTAACCAGGCCAATCATTCTTTTAGCTCTCAAGCACACCTGGGTGAGGTTAATGCTTATTCTCCTCTGGTAGTGTGCACCTTGCACTACGAAAGCAAAACCATCAGGCTGAACTGTCCAATTGAGTACCAGCTTGATTTCTCAGAGTAGGGTCTTACTGTCAAATTTTGGAGGGTAACCAAGAACGATAGCAACAGCCTATAATAGTTTGAGGTTCTATAGCACACTACTAGTCAACAACCCCCAAAAGCTAACCAGTCCCAGATACTGGGCTTTTTATTTGCTAGGCTGGTATTTAATAGGGATACTGTCCCTGTTTTAGGGTAGCTCCACTTAAACTCAATGTGTATGTATATATTTCAGTAAGCTTCTACAGTAGGTTTCCATATAGCTTTTTCAAAGGCCTTTAGTGTTATGGATCTCTGTATTCCCTCATTAAATTAACCCTTACCTCCTACTCCTCACTCCACTTAATCTTTCTTTTTCCATTATTTCCTTTAGCTCATTTATATGACTGTAGTTTTCTGACCTCTGGGTATTTCCAATTAAATACATTTCCACGATTCAAAGCTAGTACCCACATATGAGAAGACATTCAATATTTGTCTTTCTGCATCTTGGTTGCCTCGTGATTGTTTCAAGCTCCATGAATTTACATGCATTTCATATTTCTTTTTTTTTCTTTTTTCTTTTTGGATTTTATCTCCATAGCTTTTGGTTCCTGTCCTGGAACTAGCTCTTGTAGACCAGGCAGGCCTCAAACTCACAGAGATCTGCCTGTCTCTGCCTAAAGGCGTGCGCCACCACCGCCCAGCAAATTTCATATTTCTTAACAGCTGGATAATACTTCTATAGTGAAAGTTTATCACATTTCATTATCTAGATGATGGACAGCTAAGCTGTTTTCTTTGTTTTTTTTTTTCATTTATTTATTTATTAAAGATTTCTCTTCCCTGCCACCACCTCCCATTTCCCTCCCCCTCCCCCAATCAAGTCCCCTTCCCTCGTTAGCCCAAAGAGCAATCAGGTTTTCCTGCCCTGTGGGAAGTCCAAGGACCACCCACCTCCATCCAGGTCTAGTAAGGTGAGCATCCAAACTGCCTAGGCTCCCACAAAGCCAGTATGTGCAGTAGGATCAAAAACCCATTACCATTGTTCTTGAGTTCTCAGTAGTCCTCATTGTCCACCATGTTCAGCGAGTCCGGTTTTATCCCAGGCCTTTTCAGATCCAGGCCAGCTGGCCTTGGTGAGTTCCCGATAGAACATCCCCATTGTCTCAGTGTGTGGGTGCACCCCTCGGGGTCCTGAGTTCCTTGCTCGTGCTCTCTCTCCTTCTGCTCCTGATTTGGACCTTGAGATTTCTGTCCGGTGCTCCAATGTGGGTCTCTGTCTCTGTCTCCTTTCATCGCCTGACGAAGGTTAATATTCAGGAGTATGCCTATATGTTTTTCTTTGGGTTCCCCTTATTTAGCTTCTCTAGGATCACTAATTATAGGCTCAATGTCCTTTGTTTATGGCTAGAAATCAAATATGAGTGAGTACATCCCATGTTCCTCTTTTTGGGTCTGGCTTACCTCACTCAGGATAGTGTTTTCTATTTCCATCCATTTGTATGCAAAATTCAAGAAGTCCTTGTTTTTTACTGCTGAGTAGTACTCTAATATATATATATATATTCCATACTTTCTTCATCCATTCT
>NW_026068004.1:2030757-2042521 GCF_014885135.2 Alexandromys fortis
AAAAAAAAAAAAATCTAGATTTTATCTAATCATTAAATTCACCCTGCAATCTTGAGGGTGTTTGTTGTGAGAGAGGGGTTTTATTTTTTAGTTTAGATTTCTAACTTCTTAATGTTGAGATTATAGGTGAGTGTCATGACACCTGGCTCTGATCTTAAAGTCTTGTACTTAAGTTTTTAAAAAGCAGACATACAGTGTATGATGGCTTACTACTTTACTGTAAAGCAGTAAAGGAGAATCAGGAGTTCAAGGCCAGCCTTAGCTAGTTAGGGAATCTAGCCCAAATCACACTGTCTCTAAAACAAAACAAAGCAAACAAATAACAGCAAAGGCAAAGAAGAACATATCCTAAAGTGTTAAAGCACAGAGTCTGCTGAAGCAATTGGGAGGTAATGGATTGGGGCTGAGAAAGATTTGTCTTTTGTCTTTTTAGAAATGCTTGGTCTCTTAGATACTGTTCTTCCATTGCTGTGAAGAGACACCATGGCCAAGACAACTTAAAGAACAAAGCATTTTATTGGGGGTTTACTTGCAGTTTTGGAAGGTGAGTTCATTGATCACTGTGGTAGGAAGAGTGGCCAAGAGCTTTCTTAGGAACCACAGGCAGCAAGCAGAGACTGAGGGACACAGGATCTACTAGTGTGAACTTTGAAACCTCAAGGTCACACCTTCTAATCCTCCTCAAATAGTTCCTCCTGTGGGGGCCATTCTTGTTCAAACCACTTTAATTTCTGACTCCTGCCTGCTGGGATTAAAGGTATGTGTCATTTTACCTTGGTCTGAAGAGATTTGCTTTTTCTGTGTGAGTGCTACTAGCCTCTGGGAGCTCTAAAGTGTGGATGAATGATTAGAAAGATCCGTGCTTTCCGTTAGCTAACTTCCTTACATTTTAATCTTGTTAGGTTTGTAAATGGGGACATGGAGTACCACTGAAGGGATGCATGCGTGACTTGGGAATTCAGTCAGCTCCAGATGTTTGTCTGTTGTATCATTATCAAAGTAATTGAGTGAATCTTTTGTGTGTGAGTGTAGTATTAGGGATTGAATGTGGGCCTTCCTACATGGTACACAGTTTACCACTAATCCTGAACTGTGTATCCCTAGCTTTTAAACTTTGTATTATGAAACTGGATCTCACTACATTGCCCAGACTACACTTGAACTCACTCAATTACCTGTCATATCCTTAAAACTGCATTCTTTTTTTTTAAATTAATTTATTTATTTATTTATTTGGATTTTTCGAGACAGGGTTTCTCTGTAGCTTTTTGGTTCCTGTCCTGGAACTAGCTCTTCTAGACCAGGCTGGCCTCGAACTCGCAGAGATCCACCCGCCTCTGCCTCCCAAGTGCTGGCAATAAAGGCGTGCGCCACCACGGCCTGGCCTAAAACTGCATTCTTACAAACTACATGCCTGTGTCACTAGGTTCAGATATAAATCTTATTTATACCATAATAATAATTTGTATAATTACAGTGCCAAACCAAAAATGTACAAAAGAGATGGTGACCTCTCTCACTCTTCTCCAGGCTAATCTGGAACTCATTTTGTTGCCCAGACTGGCCCCAAACTGAGTTCTCTTACCTGAGTCTAGATTGCTGGCATAGTTATCAGAATTCCTGGTTTGTGTGGTGCTGGGATCAATCCAGAGCTTTTTGCAGGGTAGACAAGCCCTCTGCCAATCCACAGCCCCCAGGGTAAGACGTTACTTAGCCTTAACTATTAAGATTATATTTGTGCCTCTGGTGGGTTATCATTTACCCCTCTAGAGTAACCGCCTATCCCAGTGGAAGCCTCACTACTTATTTAGCTAAGATTGCTTGTTTACATGAGTTGTTATGCTTACTCTTTTAATTTGACTATTTTTCTTTGTAGCAAAGTCTTGATTTCTACTTTAAAGGACTTGTAAATGCAAATGCTAATTTAGAGCACATTTTCCCATAACAATCTAGCAGTAAGTGTGGAGAAAATATCATGCATGCTTGGATCAGCCTGGTGTTTTCATGTCATGAACTAGAGAGCATATATATGTATGTACCTTTGATGTTAGGAGTTTGCACTTAAATCTTCCATCCTCTTTTAAAGATAGATTTATTTGCTCATTTTGCAGTGTTCTGTCTGCATGTATTCCTGTCAGATCGGAAGAGGGTGTCGGATCTCAATACAGATGATTGTGAGCTACCATGTGGTTGCTGGGAATTGAACTCGGGAACCTCTCTCTGAGCCATCTCTCCAGCCTGAAAGATCTTTCATTCTAATACCTGTTGACCTTCAGCCTTCTTACAGATGTGTATTATCTAGAGTTGGAGGTAATAGACAGCTGCTATGCAGTAGGTGGCTGGGCATATTAAATGGGATCAGATGCTATTGCTCTTACTATTGCTTGCGTAAAAGATAAATGTGTTAATTTCTTTCAAAGAAAAAAATTTAAGATACGGTTTTGCTGTGTAGCTCAGGCTGCCCTAGGATTTGGTACTCTCTTCTGCCTCCACATTTAGGGGTTATGATGCGTACATACTACTGTGCTTAGTTCACAAAAAGTTTTTGTTTTGTTTTTGAGACAGGGTCTTTATGTAGCCCAAGTTGGTCTCAAACTTTGAACTTCTTATATTTCTGTCTTTACTTCCCCAGTGCTAGGATATAGGCTTATACAACCACACCTGGCTTATGGGGTGCTAGGAAGCCAATCCAGGACTTCTTACAGGTTAGGGCAAGCACTCTACAGCCTTAACTATGTCCCTAGCTTCCCAGAAATGTGTGTTTGTATGCGTGTGGTATGTGTGCATGTGTATGTAACTGAGCTGCAATCTCAGCCCCAAAGGATGGGGCAAGAGATTGATTGTTATCTGTATCCATTTTTGAATACGTGTGAAGATCAGAGGTCAGCATGTCTTGCTCACTTGCTCTCCAGTTTCTTACTGAGACAGCGTCTCCAACTGCACCCAGAACTCCTCTTTGGCTCCTCTTGTCTACAGGAATCCTGTCTCTACCTCTCAAGCACTAGGATTACAGACTGACTGTGATATCTGCTTGGGTTTTATGTGGGTGCTAGGTATCTGAACTCCTGGTCCTCACAGTTGAGGGGCAAAACATTTTATCCACTGAGCATCACCGTGTCCCCCAAAGACGTTTGCAAAGCAGCTGTCCTTTTTTTCTTGACAGTATATAGCCAACGGAAAGGGAAAGGTCCTGGCGTATTGTTGCAGGATGATCACACTGTGAACCCCAACATTGCCATTTACTGAAAAAACCTGTTTCTGATTGTGGTGTGGCTCAGCCATAGCACACACGTTTAACCCAAGAGCTTTCTTCTTAAATAAAGTTATCCATAGATCAAGAAATGGGAGCAAGCAACTAGTTTACAGGAAGGAGCAAGAAAAAACAGAGAGAGCAAGAGGGAATCAGGAAGATGGAGAGGAAGATGCACAGGAAGTAGAAGGGAGGGACATTCAGTTAGAGGAGGTTAGTTGGAGATGGCATAGGAGAAGGAAGGCTTCTGGGACATGGGCTGAGGAGGGAGGTTAGCTGGGTGCGTTCTCTGCCTCCTGAGCCAGCAGGCTTTCACTCCAGCATCTGGCTCCATAGTCTTTATTGGTAAAATCGAACGATTGAGATTTTGGTGGGGGGTGGGGGTGGGAAGAACCCAACAGGAGTGTCACAGAACATTTTTTAAAGCTGCTTTTAGATTTTAGAGACCTATCTCTAAAAGAGATTTTATTATGTATTACCAATTACAGTGAACTTCTGTTGTATATAAGTGATAGATACTTGTAAATGCTTGCTGTGACTATAATAGATTCTACCTTTTGTAACCAATAGATTGGTCTCTTTTAAAAAGATTTTATTTTCATTTTATATGTACACAAGAGGATAGACCCAGAGAAGCCAGTTTAGTTTTAGGTGATCATGAGCCACCCAAAGTGATAATATAACTCGGGTCTTCTACAAGAGCAGCATGCACTTTTACCCATGGAACCACCTCTCCAGCCCCATTTTATTTTATTTCCTTTTGGTCTTTTGAGACAGGGTTTCTCTGTGTAGCCCTGGCTAACCTTGAGCTCACAGAGATCTCCCTGCTTGTCTCTGGAATTAAAGGCACGTGCCACCACACCAGGCTGGCATAGATTATTCTCCTTTTTTTTTTTCCCTTTAAAGCTTGACTATCTACATTATGTGTTTCTTTCTTTTTTTCCTCCTTTTGGTTTTTTGAGACAGGGTCTTAGTTCAAGTTGACTCCTGATCCTCCCAAATTGCTGGATTCAGGCATGTATTATGATGCCCAAATATGTGTTTCATTACTTCAAAGTATGCATATATAAAAAGTATTTGAATTTATAACCTGCAGATTCATGTCCCTGGGAAAAATAGGGCCATGTTTCTATAATTGTAGAATTTTTTGTTGGAAGTAAGAAAGGATTTTGGAAGTCATTTAGCACATCTACTTGTCAGCTAAAAACCTATTTAAATTTTTAATTAAATTTTTATTGAGAGAGAGAGTTTGTGTGTTCAAGTCGCAATGCCCATGTGGAAGTTAGAGGACATCTTTCATGAGTAAGTGTTCTCCTTTCACATTGTAGGTCTCAGGGAGGGATCAATCTCAGGTTATCATCATTGGTGAGAAGCACTTTTATCCACTGAGACATATTGCTGACCCTTTGACCGCATTTTGTTTTGCTTTGAGCCCAGGATGGTTTTGTGTGATTCAGACTGACCTTGAACTCACTATAGGTTATTTTACTTTATTTTAGACATGGTGTTCAGTATGTATCCTCACTGGCGTGGAAGTAGAGTTGAGCCTGCCACTGTGTTCTTAGTACCAGGATTAAAGGCATGTACCACTCCATCATGCCAACTAAATTTAATGTAGTAGATGGCATTCTCCAACTGACTGAGCTTATGTGCCTGGGAAATTGTCTTATTACACTTGGAAAATGATTTAGCACATCTTTTAACAGAAGTGCAGTGCATAGGCCTGTTACGTCGATGGACTAGCATAGAAGATAAACATTAAACAGATGTTCATATTACATCTGCAGTAGAACAGTAGTGTTTGATGGCAAGTGTTCTTACTTATCTACCTTCTAACCAGCTTGTCCTCAGGGGATAAGAACATAAGTAAAGTAACTTCCATTGGAGCTGTAGATGTCTGTAGCTCAGCCATAAAACACTTGCCAAAGCATGCTAGACTTCCTGAATTCTAGCACACAAACCAGGAATGCCTTTTTAACCATGATTTTTTAATGTTATTCATCTTTCTTGGCCTGGAATTGCTGTGTAGACCAGGCTGACTATGAATCTGCAGTAATCCTGCCAATGCCTTCAAATTCCTGGGATTACCAGCGTATACCACTCCCAGCTACATAATTGTTCTCTCCCCCACCAAGTTAAATCTTATTTGTTTTATATGTGTATAGTTTTTTTTTTTTTGCCTGCATGTCTGTTTAAAACATGTATGTAGTGCCCAAAAAGACCAGAAAAGGGTGTCAGATCCTTTGGAACTGGAAGTTTGTGGGTGCTAGAAACGGAATCTGTGTCCTGGGAGAAAATACAGTGCTCTTAACCACTGAGCCATCTTTCCAGCCCTTAGATTCCATTTTTTTTTAATGTACAATCATAGTCTGTTTGGCCTTTTTGACTCAGTGTAATTATTTCGAAATTCATGTTAGTTTCAAAATAATTGGTTCCTTGGTATGGATATACTATAATTTTAATATTCAGCTGTTGACAAATATTAAGTGTTTTCTAGTTTGTGATTACTATAAATTGAGCTGTTACGAGCTTTCTTTGTTTTTGGTGTAGACAAAATGCTTTTATCCTTTTTTCTTAGGTGTAATAGCTGGATTCCTTGGCAGGTTGTATCATTTTACACTCCCATCAACAAAGTATGAAGTCTGTCTTTTCCTTCCTGATAGACACTGGCATCTCTACTTTCTAAACTGTCACTACTCTAAATTTGTAGGAGCTTGATGAAGCCCCAATTTGCATTTCCCTTATGAGTATGTTTAGTATTTTTTCTTGTGGTTACTTTTACAATCTGTATCTGGTCCAGTGTCTGTCCAGGACTTTGGCTTTTTTTAAAAAAACATTATGTTTATTATTAGCATTCTATTTATTCATCTTTGATTTTGAGTCAGTTTTTAAAATTTTTATTTTATGATCATTAGCATTTTGCCTACATGTATATATCTTTGAGGGTATCAGAAGCCCTGGAACTGGAGTTACAGACAGTTGTGAGCTGCCATGTGGGTGCTGGGACTTAAACCTGGATCCTCTGGAAGAGCAGCCAGTGCTCTTTACCGCTGAGCCATCTCTCCAGCCCCGACTTTGGCCTTTTAAAAGGTGGGTTCTTTGTCATACTATTGAGACTTAAGAAAAGTGTGTCTGTTTCCAGATAAAATGTTAGATGGGCTTGCAAAGATTTTTCTCCTCCTTTTGCTTCTTCTACAGTTAATTCAAAACATACCTTCTTAATTTTGTTTAAGTTCAATTTTTCCACTTTTCCTTTGGGTTGTATTTTTCATCTTTGTGTGAAGAAAACCTCCCACCTTAAGAACATTAAGAAACCTGTGATTCCCCTCTAGAGATTTTATAGTTTTATTTTTTATTTATATATTTATAAACTGAGTTTATAGTATTAAAATTCAGGAATATAGTCCATTTGAATTAATTTTTTTATTTAGTGTAAGGCATAGGTAAACATTGCTTTTGTAAAAATTTGAATTTCTAATTAAACACTATTTGTTGAAACACATCCTTTCTCTTTTAAACTGGTTTTGTGCCTCGTGAGAGTCAGTAGTCAGACGTGTAGGACTGCATTTCTGGATTCGATTCTGTGTTATTCTTTGCTGCCAATAGCACACTTATTTTCCTCTTTTCAAATAGTATATTATGAAAGTGATACTGCATGTAGAAACAGGAAAGGTGGTACTTGCCAAGGATTGGAGAGTATGGAGAATATGGAGGTTTTGTTTGATTTGATTTGGTTTTTCGAGACTGGGTTTCTTTCTCTGTGTAGACCAGGCTGATCTCAAACTCACAGAGATATGCCAGCATCTGCCTCATTGAAATTAAAGACGTTAACCACTATGCCGAGTTTGGAGTTCTTATCTTTTTTTAAAAATAACTTTCCAATATTTCAAGTTGTGTGGATGAGTGTTAGTGACTGTTGAAGAAGATGTGAATAAATTAGCTGCTGTGGAGCTGTAGGTGTAGGCTTGTGCAGATAGTTGTTACGCTACTTATTTCACCCCAACTTTTAAAAAGTTGAACAGTGTCTGGTACAAAATGTATTCAGCTTTTAATTGCTTAACAGAATACCTGTCAACATGAATGAGGCCCAGGGCTCAATCTTCAGCACTGGCAGACAAAGCAAAAGAATCCTAGAGTGTTTGTCTTAAAAATGATGGGGCTTGCTGGGTGGTGGTGGTGGCACACGCCTTTAATCCTAGCACCCAGGGAGGCAGAGGCAGGTGGATCTCTGTGAGTTCGAGGCCAGCCTGGTCTAAAGAGTGAGTTCCTGGACAACCAGAGATACACAGAGGAAACCCTGCTTCAAAAAAGCAAAAACAACAAACAAACAAAAAAGATGGGGCTTGGACTGGAGAGATGACCATATTTAAGATGAGGCAGAGATCAGCTCTCAAACAGCCAAAAGCCATGTCATTCCCTCTTACACATTTAGGACGGTGATGCTTTTATCATATATGGCAAATCACAAATCTTGGGGCTAGGGTTGTAATTCAATTGGTGAGTATTTGCTAAACATGCAGGAAACCTTGGGTTCTAGTCCCAGAATCCATTAACCAGGCTGGGTGGCATAAGTCTGTAATCCAAGCTCTTGGAAGAGCACGTTTAAGATCATTGTTAACTGGGCAGTGGTGGTGCACGCCTTTAATCCCAGCACTTGGAAGACAGAGGCAGGCTGGTCTCTGTGAGTTCAAGGTAAGCCTGGTCTACAGAGTGAGTTCCAGGACAGCCTGAGCTGTTACACGGAGAAACCCTGTCTTCAAAAAAAGCAGAGAGAGGGAGGGAGAGAAGAGATCAAGGCCAGTGTGGGGTACATGAAACTCACTCTAAAAAGAAAACTCATTGCAGCAATGAACAAATTACTGTAGGTTATCTCAGTAGCTGTGCTCACTGAAGTAGAACAGGACAGTGTTTGTATTTATCTTCCTCCTTAGAGCCTTCCTTTTGCACGTTCAAGTTTCTCTAAAATCTTGAGGCCCATAGTTCATCCTTTTCTTAATTTAACCCTTTTTAAGTTAACTTATTTTTTATGTGCTTGTGTTTTGCCTGCCTGCATGTGTGTATGTGTGCTATGTTCAATTATGTGCATGCTTGATGGTTGCAGAGGTCAGAAAAAAAAGCGTTAGACCCTATTACTGGAGTTCGAGATGGGAGATGGTTGTGAGCTACCGTGTAGGTGCTTAGAACTGATCCTGGGTCTTCTACAAGAGCAGCGTGTCTTAGCCACTGAGCCGTCTCTCCAGCCCCATATTTAAATTTTTAAAAATATCTTTATTTATTTATTATGTATACAATATTCTGTCTGCGTATATGCCTGCATGCCAGTAGAGGGCACCAGACCTCATTACAGATGGTTGCGAGCCACCATGTGGTTGCTGGGAATTGAACTCAGGACCTTTGGAAGAGCAGGCAATGCTCTTAACCGCTGAGCCATCTCTCCAGCCCCATATTTAAATTTTTTAAAAGATGTTTTTATCTTATGTGTATGAAGGATTGCCTGTGTGTATGTGCACCATGTGCATGCCTGGTACCTTTTGGAGGTTGTTGGCCAGAACCCCTGGAACTGGAGTAGATGGTTGTGAGTGATGGAAATCAGGCCCAGCTTCCCAGTGATGGAAGCAAATGCCTTTAGCCATTTAGCCTTTTCCAGCCCCAGTTAACTCCTTTTAGATTATTTGAAGTAAAATATATATGGCATAAAATACTTAACATGGAGTGGGGTTTGCTGTGTGTATTTCTGGCCTCAGATTCTTGAGTTCAATCTTTTTTCTGTTTTAACTTCCTCTTTATGTTCTTTTGTATGTATCGCCACACCTGTGTCTAGTTAATTACAGCGGTATATTCATTTATGGTGGTGTACAACAGAACTTTTTCATCTTCCCCAAATGAAACTGTTCATTAATCACTTAAATCCCTATTCTCTCCTTTCCCCTTTCTGTGAATTTGACTGATCTAGTATGTACCTTTTTGCCTTCTTTTTCGAGAGAGTGTCTCTCTCTCTCTCTCTCTCTCTCATCATAGCTCTAACTATCCTAGAATTCACAGTGTAGACCAGGTTGGCCTGAATCACAGAGATCCAACTGCCTCTGCCTCCTAAGTGCTCGGATTAAAGGTGTGTGCCATCAAGCCTGGCTTTTTCTCCCAGTTTTTAAAATTTGTCCGTGATGTGTGTTTCTGTAGGTGTGTGAGTGCCTCGGATGCTGTGGGAGTGAGTCAGTTCTCTCCTACATGTGCATCCCAGGGCTTGAACTCCGGCTCCTATTTATCAACAACTGGTGGTCTCTGAACTATCTCAGCTGCTCCCAGTTTCATCCTTTTGCATGTGGGTGTCTTGTTTCCTAGGAGTAGTTAATGAAGAGCTTGTCTTTGTATTGAATGGTCTTGTTGCAGATTTTGAAAATTATTTCACCATGTACATAAGATTTATTTCTAGACTATATGTTGGATCCCATTGGTCTCTGTAACTCAATTCAAAATTTTAAATTATATTATAAAAAGTTTCAGCCACAGCCGGGCGGTGGTGGCGCACGCCTTTAATCCCAGCACTCGGGAGGCAGAGGCAGGCGGATCTCTGTGAGTTCGAGGCCAGCCTGGTCTACAAGAGCTAGTGCCAGGACAGGCTCCAAAGCTACAAAGAAACCCTGTTTCGAAAAACCAAAAAAAAAAATTTCAGCCACATGGTGGTGAGACGGTTGTTGGATGGGCACAGTGGCACAGCCTGTAATTTCATCACTTCAGAGGCAGAGGTGTAGGATCAGGAATTCAAGACCAGCACAGGCTACACTTACTCAAAAAATAAAGAACAAACAACAGAAATACAATAAAAAGAATTGTAAGTCAAGTATAAGCCAAGTAAGATACTGTATTTCTCCATTAAGCTGATCTTTTTGTCTATAAAAAAAAAAAAAAAACCTCTTAACTCAAAAGAATAGTCTATTCTGGAGCCGGATGTGAGTGGCAGTGGTCTGGGAACATGGATTCATGCTTCTAGTCACACTAGTTTAGATCAGACAGACATTGGGTGGTCAATGAATAGCTTTAAAGGGGACTAAAATAACCCAAGGCCTTTGGCCTTGTAGAATCTTTGACGCAGGTGTGACTACACTGTGTCAAAAAAAGAAAAAAAAAAACAGATCGCACTATAAAATTCGTATTTAAAGTATACTGTTTTATGTGATAGCTCTTTAGTGTGCCACTTTCTTCTACTGATACTAGGATTGTAATTGAAATTAACAGAAGTTATGGGACTAGAAATTCTATTTATAGTCCATTCTAAGAGAATAATCATGAGGCCACCAAGTTCCAGTGGATAGATTTAACTCTGTGGTCACTAAGCAAAACAAAAAGGTATGGATGTGGGAAAAGAGGTCATGACAGAGGTGGTGGGAGATAAGGGTGCAGGTAGAGTACCTTATATATAATTTATTAAATTGTCAAAAAGATCAAGTCAAGACAATAAGATAGTCATGAAGTAAAACCTTAGACATACGGGAACTTATCTTAATGTTATATTCAGTATTGCAGAGTTAAGAGACCAGAGCAAGATGTGGTGATAGTAGACACCTGTAATTCCAGCATTTAGACTGAACCAGGAGTATTGTGAGTTCAAGGCTAACCTGAGGTACATTAGTACTTTACTAAGTTTTAGGGCCAGCCTTGGTTACATATTTGAGTTCCTGCCTGAAAAAGTCAAAACAAAGCTGGGTGATCATGGTGCATGCTTTAATCCCAGCATTAGCATTTGAGAGGCAGAGCCAGGAGGATCTCTGTGAGTTCCAGGACAGTTAGGGCTGTTAGACAGAGAACTCTGTCTTGGGGAGGGGGATGGGGGGAGACAAGCGTCAAAACAAAAGTTAGAAATTATGATGTTCGGGCTGGAGAGATGGCTTAGGGGTTAAGAGCACTGACTGCTCTTCCAGAGGTCCTGAGTTCAATTCCCAGCAACCACATGGTGGCTCACAGCCATCTGTAATGAGATCTGGCGCCTTCTTCTGGCCTGCAGCAGACATGGAGGCAGAATGTTGTAGACATAATAAATCTTAAAAAATAAAAATAAAAAATAAAAAAGATTTATTTAAAAAAAAAAGAAATTATGATGTCCATAATGGAATTGGCTTCTGTATAAGGTTCTTGTGCAACATTGAGAGCACAGTGAAAATCTCCAGTGTGTCCATCCGCACTAAGCTGCAGAATAGGGAACATGTGATTGAGGCTCTTCCTAGAGCCAAGTTCAAATTCCCTGGCCACCAGAAGATCCACATCTCAAAGAAATGGGGCTTTACTAAGTTTAATGCAGATGAATTGGAAGACATGGTTGCTGAGAAGTGACTCATTCCTGATGGCTGTGGGGTCAAAAATATTCCTTATCGTGGTCCCCTGGACAAGTGGCGAGCCCTACACTCCTGAGGGCTTTCATGGTGCTCTCCTGTACCCTACCAAATCATGTTCAGTAATAAATCTCACATCCAGTCTGCTTTAAAAAAAAAAAAAAAAAAAGGAAAAAAACAACACAAAGAA
>NW_026068004.1:2042773-2058483 GCF_014885135.2 Alexandromys fortis
GGGGGGTGATTTGATTAAATGATATTTTATTTTCTTAAAATACAGAAGGCCATTTAGTTGTAGCTTAGTAGGTATTCAAGTACATTCAGTGTGTTGAGAGCATTTTACCATATGCAGTACGGTGGTTTATCATATCATTAGAGCTTTCTTTGTTTTGTTTTTTCAATCAGAATTTATGGTAAAGATCTTTTGTTATTCTTGTTGTTTTGATGTAGGCTGTCATGTAACCTAGGCCGCCCTCACTCAGACTGTGAAGTCAAAGATTACCTTTAACTCCTGACCCTCAGGCCAAAACACTTGGCATTGCAGCCCTGGCATTACAGGTGTGCAGCCCACCTAGCTCAGAAAGGGATCCTTTTGGTTTTCAAGACAGGGTTTCTGTCCTTAAACTCAATTATGTAGACCAGACTGGCCTCGAACTCACAGAGAAGTGCCTGTCTCTGCCTTCTGAGTGCTGGGATTAAAAGCGTGCGCACCACTACTCAGCTCAGAAAGAGATCTTAATATGAACACTCAAGTGTAGAAAGTTTGGAATCCTGCACTGTTGCTGTATTGTGTGTGTGTGTGTTTGGGGGGTGCATTTATATGTGCCTGACACGTGTGGAGACAGGGCATCTTGCAGGAGCTGGTATACTCCTTTCACCATATAGGGCCCAGGGGTTGAACTCAGGTCATCAGGTTGGTAGCCAGTGTCATCTTAATAGCCCTATTTGTAGTTCTTTAGACAGGAAATTCCAAAAGGTAACTTAGAAGTCTGTAAAAACTTGAGGTCACATAGAATTCACTCATCATCACGCTGCTTTCTGTACTGTTAGGAGTAGCCCTAACTAGAAGCCTAATTTTATTAGGAACTCGACCGACCAGTTAGAATGTGTTCTCTAGAGGGAAAATGATAATCCTGCCAGTGTGGGCACGATACATAAAATCATACCAGGTTTATTTGGTTTTGGTTTTTTGAGACAGGGTTTCTCAGTGTAACAGATCTGACTGTCCTGGAACTCTCTTTGTAGACCCAGCTGACCTCCAGCTCACAAAGATATCCCTGCCTGTGCCTCCCTAAATGCTGGAATTAAAGGCATTCACCACCACTTCCCAGCTTCACACACAAGGTTCTTGGTGCCTTTTTTCAAGGAATAAAAGTAAAGGCTCACTTAGATTACAAGAGTAAGAAAGAATACTTTGTTTAAAAGCAAGCTAGTATAGCTCAGGATTTGGTTGTCAAGAGTGAGAGTGGGTCATAGGAATTAGAGATGCTCTAGTGTCCCAGGTTATTTCCTGGGGCTTTGCTTACAGGGTGCAAGCGAAAGGAGGGACCCATTGTTAATGGTCATAATTTGGGCTCTTCTCTATTTTGGTTGACAGACTTGAGTTGTCCCTTCTGCTGATGTCTCTGATTTTAATTATATATAGTATATTTATATTTATGCCTAGGGATAAGATGGTAAATAGGAAATTCCCTCTAAAAGTTCAACTCAGGACAATTTGCCACATGTCTCTCCATTGTGGATGTATTTGGGCGTATATTTGAATAATAAATGTCTACAAAGGGGAAGGAGAAACTCTGTTACTGGGAATAGGGTGTGTGTATATAACAACCCTCCTCTCCTTTTCACTCTTCAATTTAATGTTGTATTAACCAAACTTGCTACTTATAATTCTACATGAATGGGGATTCCCAGCACAGGCATATTATGGCTCTTCTCTTCAGATTTTGTCCTGTCAGAAGAACCGTTCTGTATTCTGCTAACTCCAGAGGGATGATTCATTATTTGGTGAATATAGAATCCTCTAAACAAACCAGGGCCTAAAAAGACAGTGTGTAAGTGTGTGCTAGGAAAGAAGGAACAAATAGTACTTTTGAGAACAAAAAACCAATTTGTTTAATTTTTATTTGTAAAATGATTATTATTATTTTTTAGACCCTACTGCAATATGCAAGCAACAAGAATGCGTCAGAACACATTGCGTATCTTCTGGAGGTATACCGCCTTGCTATCCAAAGCTTTGCCAGCGCACGTCCATTTTTAACTACTGAATGTGAAGATGTCCTCTTAGTGCTGGGCAGATTAGTCCTGTAAGTTTAAGCACTTAAATTACTTAAGAATTGAGTATTGTTGGTTGTGCTGTTTGCCTGACTTCTTTTTACAGCGACACTGTTTATTATGAAAAAACACCAGTTCCCTTTGCTCTGAGCTTTCACCCCTAAATTCTCAGGAGATAAAGTCTAAGTGAAGCTCCAGCTAAATAAAATCTATAGCTATCTTTAGGGTCACTTTTCTTACTCAGGCTTGTACCATAAGTCCGATTCATTTCCCTTCTCTTTCTCTTAGTTAGATTGTATGTTAAATAGTGACCAAATGCCAGAAAAAACCAACTTGAAAAGGATTGTTTTGGCTCAGTTTTGGAAGTTTTAGTCCATCATGAGAAGGAGGCTTGGCTAAGTAAAGCTGTCTCACCCTGAAGCAAGAAGCAGAGAATGCCCACAGGCTGGGCTGACTCCACTATCCTCCTTTAAGCCACCTGATCCTCAATCTGCAGACAGTACGAGTACTGCTCACCTAATGGAAGTCTCTCCTTTAGCTCATCATTTATGGAAACACTCTCCCAAATACACTTACAGGTGTGCTCTGCCCATTTTCTAGGAATCTCAGTCTAATCAAGTTGGCAATTATCATAGAATTAATTATCATAGATTGAGGATCTGGAAACGTGTTTTTGAGAAACACCATATACTTTGGAGAAGAAGATAATGTGAAATCTCCGTTACATCATTTGAACCAAAGATAATTTTACCAACACAAAGTATCAGTAAAGTTCATAGATATTTAGCTGTTTTAATATTTAGGTTGCCCAATAACAGACGGAATTATACCATTAACACACTTGTTTCATCAACAGCTCTTGAGGTGTAGGCTGGTGCTGCCTCATTTGGACCCTGCATTGTTGACTGAGATCCGTGCTAGGAGGGGTAGTCTGTTACTTCTGTACTAGCCCTACCTGTTTCTATTCTGTTCACTACAGAATAATCTTGGACATCATACTTTTGTGGAAGATTAGCATTCTGCTTTTAATCCGATTGTTCTCCCTACCAGGTCCCACTCACTTCCTACCACTTGATACCAGGCAGAGTGATCATGCTGTAAGGTTTAGGAAAATATGCTGGATTGATATTTTGAGTTGTTCTTTAATGTTTTTCTGAATCTTTAAAAAAAATCTTTTCCTGTTCCTTCTTTTCTGTGCCTGGGGAGTGGTTAGGGTAGAGAGAAGAAACTCTTTTGCTTCCTTTTTAGAAGTGAAATCACTTTGCTGATCGTTCTGCTTCCTTTGCAAGTGATAGGGAACTGATGTGGGTGACAGGCGACTTCTCTTTATCACTCTGTCAGCTACATTCACAGTATCCCCAGATCCTAGGTTTTTTGGTCTCTTGGTATAGGTAACCTTCCCATACCAAGCTGACTTTTTTGGAAGGTTCGTATATTTTTAAACTTTATTAAAATAATAATAAAGTAAACATAAAGCATTATATTTTTTCTTTTCTGTTTTTAATACTTGAAAAGCCAGAACAATTTCAAAGAAAAATTTAAAGAGGATAAGTATTTAAAATAGTTTGAGCAAGTATAAAAGTCTTTTATATTGCTTTCATGTTGTACTAAATTTTTGCTGTAACCTCCTTATGTACTTACATAGTTATTTGTATTGTAGGAGTTGTTTTGAATTGCTGCTTTCAGTGCCTGAAAGTGAACTGCCCTGTGAAGTCTGGGTACCATTCCTTCAGTCTCTACAGGTGAGTCAACTTTAATTAAGAAAAATTCTCTGCTTACTTCCCCAAGACATTTACTCTTAACAAAGTAAACTTTGAAACATAGAGCAAAACAAGCTAATTGCATATTCGTATATTTATAATCAAAAAGTAAAATATTCAGATTGTTCGTAACACCCTTCTGTCTTGCCAGTCTATATATCTCTAAATCAGTGAAACTTGTGCTATACATTCTATGCACGCATTATACTCACAGGGCACCACTCAGGCTCTTGTGGGGGAACGGATTAGAAAATGGCAAGTGTCTTGCCCAGCAGCAGGTGTCAAATGATCCATTAGGGTAGAAGCTGAGGACTGGAGAGATGCTTTAACCAGTAAAATGCCTGCCTTGCAAGCTTGAGGACCTGAGTTTGGATCCCCGGAACCTAGGCCCTAAATTCCCAACGGCAAGATGGGAGACAGAAACGAAGAGCCCTTAGAGAGCGTGTGTCTGCCTAGCCTGTTTGGCAAAGCAACAGGCCTCTTGAACAAAAGAAATTGGTGAAATGCCTCAGGAACAACATTGACCTCTGTGTGCACACACCTGCCTATACACACACACACACACGTGCACACACACACACACAGAGACAGACAGACAGAGAAACATCAAATAATTATGTCATTTAATTATTGTCACTAATTAAGGGTCACTGCTTTGTACTTTATTTTATATCTTTTATGTTCCTTAATCAAGTAAACTTTATAATGTGACGATTGAGTCCCTATTTACAAACAAGGAGGCGCATATAGGAAACTTAGCTTGCCCAGAGTAACACCCATCTTCATACTCAGAACCTTTATTAACTTTATTATTATCTAGGGCACACATTTCAAAGTAACTTGGACCTGTTTCATATGTGTGCAGATAAAGATTCACATATTTAAAACGCACTTCAGAGTATAGGAATCTTATTTCCTCTGGGGTGCATACTAAGAAATGAAATGATTATAGTATTTTTCTCCTTGGAGAGAATACAATTCTTTGTCATATTCCTGGCCTATTTTAAACCCTGTAATGTGGTCCTAACTTCTCATATATACAAACGGCCTTTAGAGTCATCTTTCCTGTCTGGCATGTTGATTTCTGCTTTTGTTTGGGGTTTGTTTGTTTGTGTGTGAAATGATCACACTGTGGCCCTGGTTTAGCTGAAATCCAAGCCTGGACTGTCCTTGAACTCAATCTTTAGCCCTAACAGGCCACAACCTTGTGACAGTCCTACTCCAGCCTCCTGAGTGCTGGAATTACAGGCATGCAGCACTGTGCCCAGCGGAGACACATATTCTTGCTGGAGATTATGTGATCTTGCTCATGTTATGTGAGCACTTGTACACTGAGTTATATTTCCAGTCTGAAAAGGAATTTTGGTTTTTTGTGGTGTTGTTTTTTGAGATAGTATCTGTGCATGTCATCTAGGATGTACTCCCTTTTTAGCCTAGGCTAACCTTGAACATACAATGCACAATGCTTCTGTGATAGCCATGCAGCTTGTTCTTGGGTTAGTTTTTATTATGAGCATGATGCTTATTCTATGTGGTTAACCACACGGGATGCTTCTCTGCATATGATCACGCACTATTTGACTAAATATCTTCCACTTGTTTTAATGGTATAAAACTTAATTAATTATGACATTTTAGATTTATAGATTCAAAGTGTGACATTTGTACTTTAAAACTGCTGGCAGGCTAGCTCAGTGGGTGAGAGTGCTTTCTTTCTGCCAGGCCTGCCTGCTGAGTTCAAGCTTTAGAATGTTATGCTGTCTTTTGTCCTGCATGAGAACTCTTTTGCACAATTATTCCCCGAATAAATAAAACATGTTTAAATTAGAAGAAACATAAGTTTACAGTTTTAAATTACCTTTAATGTAATTAATCAAATACCTACTGGCAACAAAAGTTGCTCTCAATGAAGTATATTCTGAGTTAAACAGATGAAAAAGTAAATTAGTCAGTGTGCCAACCCCTGACCTTGGAGTTCCTTTGGAGGCTGAGGATCATTTAAATTTAAGCCTACAAGTCCTGGGTGTCAGTGACAGCCTATCAGCTTTAGAGAGATGGCACAAAGGAGAAGGTAGGTATTCAGATAATGGACATTTCAGTTGCTGTTTATTCCAGTGGTGAAATGTTTTCTGCCAGTGTGTTGTGGAAGACAGTATAGGTCCGGTGACCTGACAGGAAATTGTGAAATTGTCACCTAGATTCCTTGTCTTCACTGCAGAGTAAATAAATATCTTCCTGTTTTCAGGAGAAAAAAGGCTGAAGATCTGTCAAGCCGTTAAAGGAAAATTTGCTGTGCTTAAAAATGCTAAAATGCTATTAAACAATTACAGAATGAATATTGGTATTAGTGAACCATTATTACAAACACACACACTTTTTTTCTGAGGTTTTGTGTAGCCAGGTTGACCTTGAACTCTTGATCTTCCTGCCTTTTACTGGTTTTGGAATCTGTATCACTTACCAACGTGGACCCTCTCTCTGTCTCTCTCTCTCTTTTTGAGACTGGATTTCACCATGTGTCTCTGGCTGGCCTAGAACTCCAAATGTTCCTGTCTCTGCCTCTCAAATTTGAGATTAAAGGTATCTGCTAACATACATAGTAACAATTAATTTTTTTGAAATCCACTAATAACCAAGACTTTATAACATTTTGTATAAAGCTACTCTTTTTTTCAATAATAGATTAACAGAAATTCAAATAGTTGGAAATCAGGGCTGGGGCTGAAGTACAGCAGTAGGATGTTTATGTAACATGCACTATCACTCCCCCAACCCCCGACATTCACCAGTTATTGCCATACAGTAATAATTTTTGTTTGCAAGAGTAAGCTTGTCTGTATGAATACTGAGCAGGCATTTAAATGAATGCTGTGTCAGTGGTCTTAAAAAAATTAAGTCTGCTACTGCCAAGGTTATTATGTCTGACCATCTTAATTACTAGGACATTTCAGATATTCAATTCAGACATACATTGTTTATAATAAGAATTTTGCATGAGGGAACTTCACAAAAACATTTTAAATGTATTTTGGTTCAAAATATCCCAGTAGAAAAGTACAAACTTCCACAAACCCTCCCTTCATCTCTTTCTCTTAAACCCTTTTCAGTTTTTTGATACTTAACTAGATTGGGAAGGCAAAGCTTTTTTATTGGCTTCTCTTTTAAATATGTTGCTTTTATTTTAGGAGTCACATGATGCATTGTTGGAATTTGGGAATAATAATCTACAAATACTGGTTCATGTTACAAAAGAAGGAGTATGGAAAAACCCTGTTCTTCTTAAAATTCTCTCTCAACAGCCAGTAGAAACAGAGGAGGGTAAGTCTTAAAACTTTATTAACCATATTAGGTTCTAAGAGAACTGAAATTGGTTATAGATTTGTTTTGTTTGCTTGTTTGGTTCTGTGTAGCGTTGGAGCCTGTTCTGGAACTAACTCAGGCTGTCCTTGAACTCACAGAGATCCACCCGCCTCTGCCTCCCAAGAACTGCACTGCCTGGCGGATTTAAATTTTGTGCTTGGGGTGTTTTGTTTTGTTTCCTTTTGAGTAGTAAAAAATAGTTACTAATAGTTGTGTGTGTTGTGTGGTGGCCCACACTGCAGTCCCCTCTCGAGATGGAGATTCTCTGTTAGATGGCACTGTGGAGACCAGCCTGTCACCATGAGAACCTGCCTCTAACAAAATAATGCTTCCTGTTGGATCCTTAACTTTTTCCATAAGAATCCTTAGACTTGTAGTGTTGTGAGTATGCCTTTGCACTTGTTTCCTAGTTCAGTCTGTCACGTTGTGTAATGATGCTCATGCACAGTTTCTGAAGGGAAGTGGATTTCCAGGGTAACAACATTTCAGAATATCCCAGTTAGCTAACATTGCATTAGGTGTGACTAGTGTGTTTGTATTGTTTAGGCCTTTTTATATAGTAAGAAACGTACATGAGGGTTTTTCCCGCTCTCTGAAATAGAGTTGGGTGGGTACATGGGCTGTAGCATGTGTGTGGAGTTCAGAGGACAGCTCTCTGGACTAGGTTCCTCCTTCCACCTTTTCACTCTGGGGGTCTTGCCTCAGTTCGCCAGGCCATCTTGCCAGCCCTAAGGTGTTCAGATTTTCTATTGGCCGTGTCCTTTGATGACTTCTTTGGAAAAAATAATCTCCCTTTGTAAACGCAGACAAATGGAGACTAGCAAAACACGTTTAGTGTGAATAAGCTGTTAGAGGTCATACACTACTTAATGGTGGTATATATTCTAGAATGTTAAGTGTTCTCGCGCTGTCATCATTCACAGTGGCCTGCTGCAGTCAAGACTGGGAGGAATTTTGAAGGGCTTGAGATTGAGGCTGACTGGCACAGTACAGCATTTTGTTTTACAATAAACTTACTTTTTTTTTTTGGCTTTTTGTTTTTCAAGACAAGGATTCTCTGTAGCTCTGACTTTCCTGAAACTCACTCTGTAGACCAGGCTAGCCTCAAACTCAGAGATCCACCTGCCTATGGTTCCCAAGTGCTGGGATTAAAGGCATGCACCACCACTGTCCAGCGGCCTTGGGTTTTTGATCAGCCTCCCAAGTGTTCAAATTACAAGCCTGTAGAACATTGCCTAGCTAAGAGCTCCTTTTGTTTTTTAAAGTTTCAGGGGGAGTTTTTTCTTTTGAAAAATTTACATATAGATGGATATGTCTGTGTGGGTGTGTGCATGTAAGTACAGTGCTCAAGGAGACCCGAGTCATTGGATTCACCTGGAACTAGAGTTCTAGTTGTGAACCATCTGAAGTGAATTCTGGGAATCGACTTTGGTCCTCCGGAAGAGCATCCTTGTGTGCTAGCCACTGAGCACCTCTCCAGCCTTAAGAACTGCTTTTAAATTAAACCTTAAATGTCATTGTTTTCAGATGGTAAAGTATCACACTGTCAATAACTTTCATTTTCCTCCTTGGCACCTGTGGCTAGGGAGTAAACCCAGGCCTTGCCCATAATTGGCAAGTGCTTTACCTACTTACTAAGCTACATTCCCAATCACACTTTTATTTTTCTGATTTTTTTTTTACTTATTTATTTGTGTATATGTGTGCCACAGCATGTGTAGAGTTTTTGTTAAGTATTGAAACACAGGATTCACACAGTCCTCATTTGTCATCACCAGGCATAAACCTAATGTCTTGGACATAAAAGATAAATGCTTTACTGTTAAGCTGCCTTTCCAGCCCCTGGATTTCCTTTCAGCAAATACATGTATTGACAAGTAAATTTCCTAAGAAATATGGTAACTTTTTAAGAAAGGAAAAGAAGCTAGCCATGGTGGAGCATACTAATTGCAGCATTAAAAGGCAGGGAGGCAGGTGGATAAACCTTTGCCTTGAGACAGGCAGGGTTTGGTATTAAACTGGAAGAACAGTGGTGCTGGCTGGCCAGCAGAGCTCTGGAGATCTGCCCATCTCCAAACCTCGGTGGTAGGGTCACTAACACATGCCCACCTTTTATGTGAGTGCTGCTATCAAACGCCAGTCCTCATGCCTGCAGAGCAAGTGCTTTTATCCAGTGAGCATCTCCCCAACCTTTAAATGATATTTTTTATGATTAAAAAAAATTCTATATATTGTTTTGTCTGCATATATATCTGTGTGAGGGCACTAGAGTTATAGGCAGTTGTGAGCTTCCATGGGAACTGAACTTGGGACTTCTGAAAAAGCATCTAGTGCTAAGACTGAGCTGTGTTAAATTTGAAAGGAGGACCTGGAGATACAGCACAGGGATAGAGCTGCTTACCTAGCAAACTTGAAGCAGTGGACCTAGCCTCCCCCACCACCACCATCACCACACACACACAAGTTACCGTAATTGCTTAACCATTGTAATGAATTGAGTAGATCGATTTTTTTTCTCCTAGAAATAACAACAGTGATACTTAGAGGGCCTGTTCTGTGTTGATATCTCATCTATAGGCAGTTGAGAGCTCACACATGTCCAAGACCATGTAGTTAAAATTATTGAGGTAGGTTCAAACATCTTTAAAAGTATCTTTAAAAAGTGATTTTAAAGGTACGTGAATAAAGGTTAATTGCTGTGTTCATGGTGCTTGGTTCTGTGGAGAATACAGAAGTTAACCCAGCATTGTATGGATCACATTGTATTTGGTAGCAGAAGAGCACAGATGTTGTCATGTTTATTCTATGCTTGATTTTGTGCTGTTTCTTTATTTGTGCTACACTTGTTTCATATGAGTCTGTGATCCCCTTGAGGCAAATGAATTTTTACCAACATTTTGGAGATGAAAAGTTTGGACTTCAGAGTGGTCAGTGAATTTGTGTCAGAGTCAGGCTGAATTCTCAGATGTTGATTTTGAAATCTACACTCTAACCCCGCCCCTACATTACAGCCCCTTATTCTACATTTACAGGGAAATCTTAGTGTACTAAGAAGTAGAAAGCAGCGTGCAAAATTAGCGGTGCTATGGGCTTCAGGTAACATTCCTGTTTTCAAGTGTGTTGCCTTCTAAGATTCATAAGCTGTTCATAGCCTGGGAAGGCAGATGGCGCAGGGTCTGATATTAGGTCAGAACGGGAGGAGACAGGGCAGTAATGAAAAGGGTTTTGAAGAACCACAAGGTCGGGACAAGTAACTCAGTGGTTCCCTGAGGAAAGGAGGAGCACAGAAGAACATTATGTAGTTGTTTTGTTCTTTGAATAATTGACATAATATTACTGAAAATGATAAAGAACTAATGATGTGGAAGCTATGGTTATGAATTATTTTGTGGATTTTAATGACTATGACTCTAAAATAGAAAAGGCTAAGGGGTAAATGTGATGTTTTTCCTCCATGACTTTTGACTTGGGCTGAATTTTACAGACTTTAAAGTCAAAAACGTATACTAAAATCCAAGTTCTGCCAGCTAAATCTAAAGTTTCCAGAATTGGAATTCTGAAGTAGTTTAATATAGGTACAAATTCTGGAGAATCGTTTGGCGTATGGGCCAGAACTGTTGAACAAAACCTTCATCCTGGTAATTCTACTTTGTGGGCTTTGATTTATTTTTTTGTTTTGGTTTCGTTTGTTTGTTTTAATACGCCCACTGGTGAAGTGACCTGTGCACATCTTTGTGAATTGTATCATTATTGATGACTACTAAAGATTAGAAACAACGTGTAAATGGAGCAGTTAGGGGATCTTCAAGGTGAATTATGTGAGGTTCTATTCAGTTGATAACAATAGTAAGGCAATTAATTCTAAGGGTAGAAAAAGCTAGATCATAAATTTAGTTCATCAAGAAAGGGATCATTTCTGGAAGGTACAGAAAAAGTTGAAAAGAATTGTTTCTCTGGGAGGGAAACTAGAGCACTGATGTCAAAATAAGAGAATTTTGTTTGTTTCTTGCTTAAAAAAAAAAAAAAGAATTTTGCAGTCTGGAGAGATGGCTCAGTGGTTAAGCGCACTTGTTGCTCTCAAAGAGGACTTACTTAGGTTTGCTTCCCAGCTTAGCTTAATACATGGTGGCTCACAACTCTAACTTTCAGATACTCATGGTATGTGTGTAAATATATAAATCTGAGACTGAGGCAACTGCATCTCTATGAGTACAAGACCAGCTAGGTCTACATAGCAAGCTCCTGAGCCACCTGAGGCTGCATAATGAAGTCCTGTCTCAAAAAAAGAAAAAGAAAAGAAGAAGAAAAAAAGCTTTGCCCTACAGTATGCATGAAGGCTTTCCTGGAAGTGTTGGCCTTTATTCGGCTCCCCTGCTAGTATTATACGCATGCACCACCATGCTTGGCTTGTACAATGATTTTAGCTGTGTGTGTATATACACACTGTTCATACATATATAGATAGTGAGTTTCCTTCCTTTTAAATTACCTTTAAAAAGTAATTTAAAAACCAGGGGGACTTCAACAGAGGGGAGTTAGAAAAAAATTAAAGAAATGATGGTACTCGCTTTTAATCTTAACAGAGGTAAGTGAATCTCTGAGCCCAGGGCCCAGGCTAGCCAGGGATATACAGTGAGACCTTGTATCAAAACAAAATATTTCTAAAGAGTGCCATCTTCAGACCTATTAAATCAGAATCTACATTTAAATAAGCTCCCTGGGTGTCTTAGAAAGCATTTTCAAGCCTGAGAAACAGTGTCTTGGATTAATCACCTAAAGCTGTTTTTTAGCTTGCTTGAATGTTGCATTTCAGCCTCTGTTCTTTAGGTGACACTAAGTAATGTCACAGACTTGTTGAGTGCTTCATGAAGTTGAGGTCTTGGCTGAGCGCTGTAATTCAGTGCTCCGAGCAGCATTTTCCAAAGTGTGTACTAAGCCAGGGATATGTATTTTACAAGGACTAATATTCACAAAAGGGTTCTCTGGTCAAATCAGCTTGGGAAACAATGGACTAAATACACATGAACAGTTTAGTCATTGCAGGACTGTTCAAAGATTTGACCAAGGAATCCTTTTTTTTTCTAGGACTATCTCTCAGGTCTTTTGGTCGGTGGAACACACTTTGAGAAATGCCTGGTTTAGAGGAAACAGCACCACTGGCTTTGGAATCCTTGGCAAGTTACCTAACTTCTCTGAATGTTAATGTTTCTAACCTTAATCTGTGGACATTACTTGCCTTGGTGGTGGTGTGAAGAATAAATGAGGTATATGAGAACATTTAGCTTAAAACTTGGCACCTCATACTCGTCCAATTGGTAGTTGTTAATATTGTATAGGTCAGTTATTGCATTTTCTTGAATTTATTTACTCTTATGGTTGATTTTACTTTTCTTTACTGGACTTATTAGTAAGTGAGGGGGGGAGATGATTAAGTAATTTAAAAATATTGAAAGTTTAATTAATAAGTTTGTTTAGAATAAAGCTAATTATAGAAATGGTTGGCTTTATTTTCCTCTTCCTTCTGTTAGAGGAGTCTAGAGACTAGAATAAATACTCACTTATAGCAACTCCCAGTTTAGTAACAGGCAAACTGGAGGTGGAGGCAGGCAGGAAGGAGAATCAGGAGTCAAAGGTCATCTTCAGCTGTGTAGTGAGCTTAAGGCCAGCCTGAGCTCCATCAGACTGTCTCAGAAGAAAAAAGACAAAAGCAACGAAGATGAGAGGTGTCATCACCACTCTGGCATGTGGTATATTGTCATACTATTGCATTTTTCCTTTCTTCTAGTTAACAAATTGATTGCACAAGAAGGACCTTCCTTTCTACAAATGCGAATCAAACATTTGTTGAAATCTAACTGCATCCCCCAAGCCACTGCTTTATCAAAACTGTGTGCAGAGTCTAAAGAACTTTCCCAGGTGTCATGTTTTCAGCAAGCCTATGTCACATGCTTATGTTCCATGCTTCCCAGCGAAGAGGCTATCCAGGAGGTGAGTACATTAGGTAACTCTTCAGTCTACAGATGCAAGGTTAAGTACAGACATTGCATCATTTGTTTCCTCTTGTCAGAGTGAAAGCCAGGATTCATCTTTTAGGCTGTGAAAAACCATGCTTTAGCTATATGTTTAACTGTTCTTCAGATTAAATATGAAGTTAGTTATGGGTGTAGGTGGTTTTCTATAGAAGGGGACTCAGAATGTACAAATGGTGTTTACAGGTGTTTGAGTGATGGTCTATTCTGGAATCTTTAGATGTGAAAACAGCTTTTCTTCTTACAGTACTAATCTTACTGAATTTGGGCAATTAATAAATAATAGGTCAAGAAATAATCCAAGGAGAGTAGGACTTAGTTTCAATTTAGCAGTTTGTGTGTTTACCTCTATGACAGACAAATGCAGAATTCTAAATTCAGTTCTGTGAATTGTGCTTTAATAATAATTAACTGGTCAAACAGGATACCATGGAACATAATGTAAATATACATGGTTGAGTCTTTAAAAGCTATTTTATGTTGCATCATTTTTAATGAATCTGAATCAGTTTCCTTAGATAATTTATAATTAGTTCTCTCCAAATTTTTAATAAATCACACAGAAAAAAAATAGGAATGCTTAGGCTTTACTCCATTGTCTGCCTTTACTCTGCTGCCAGTTCAGATTTGACCCATGAATTCTTACTTCTACACTGAAGCATCTTTCTTTGTTTATAATTGTGCATGTGTGATGTATTTTTGTGAGCATTTATGCCATGACACTCATGTGGGTGCCAATTTTGGCGTTCTTTCCTTCACCTGGGTTCCAGGGAGCTCAGATCATAGGATTGTGTGGCAGGTGCCTTTCCCTGCTGAGCCAGCTGCCAGCCCTGCCCTAAAGTTAGTAAGTTAGTTTCTTTCTTTCTTTCTTTCTTTCTTTCTTTCTTTCTTTCTTTCTTTCTTTCTTTCTTTCTTTCTTTCCTTCCTTCCTTCCTTCCTTCCTTCCTTCCTTCTTTCTTTCTTTCTTTCTTTCTTTCTTTCTTTCTTTCTTTCTTTCTTTCTTTCTTTAATTTTATGTGCCTTGTTGTAAAGGTGTTGGGTCCCCTGGAAGTAGAGTTACAGACAGTTGTGGGTTGTCATATGGATGCTCAGAATTGAACCCCAATCCTCTTGAAGAGCAGCCATTGTTCTTAACCTTTGAACCATCTCTTCAGCCCCTAAAGTTGCTTGATAAATGTAGGTATCTCAAAGATCAGATTCCCTAATAGTTCCTAAATTTTAAAATTTTACCTCTCTCCTGTTCTCTTCGCTTCATTCTCTTTATTCTATAGACTTTGCCAGCACCAGCCAGAATGTATTGTTCGCGTTTTCACCCTGCCTCATCCCCATCATATAATCCTCTCCATACTCTGCTTCTTGGTAGTCAGTTGCTGTTTGTGGCGTATACTCCTCGTGTCCTCTGTTGTTCTTGTCCTTAATTGTGTCTCTTTGACTACCTTTGGTCTTTACCTCCTCTGTTAGATTTACCAGCACCCACAGGGTCAACCAGGTTGAGAAAAGCCTGCCTCTCCTAATTTCCCTTCCCATCAGTTGTACTATATGTACCGTAGTCTGCTTACTACCTCACTGTCTTAGGAAATCTCTCTCTCTCTGAAACCTGTTGGAGAGGAGCTTCTCCTGTTCTGTAGAAACTGAGGTACTTTTTTTCTGTAAGCGCCTTCTGAATGTCTGTTCATCTCTGTGACTATGAATACATACCTCTTTTATTATTAGAGATAGAATACTTCGGACTAACTTCTTGTGTCCCAGAGCTCATTCACTCTTCGCCGTCCTGGTGGATAATCCGATAGTTCTTCTCTATTCTACTAGAAATCTTTTGTGCCCACTTCCTCTTACAGTGACAATCTAATTTCTTGCCTGGCTTACTCAGCCTCACCCTAGCGATAGGATAACAGGTATGTACCACTATGGCTGGTTTTGTGGTACTCGGTACTAAACCAAACTACACCCTAAGCCCCATCACCTTATATTTTCAGTGGGAATTCACTCTGGAATATTTTTCTCCTCTTAGGACATTCGTGTTCATTCTTTCTCAGTCTCTTCACCCCTAGTCTCCCTGACTGAGTTTCATATAGCCTGGGTTGGCCTTGAACTCTTGGTCCTCCTGCCTCCAGCTTCAGTGCTAGGGTCACAGGTGTGTTCTACCAAACCCAGTTTTACTCAGTACTGATGGAGGTCAGACACAGGGCTTTGTATATGCTAGGCAAACACTCTGCCAATTGAACTAGCTGTATTCCCTAGTACCACCTCTCCCGCGCCTTGAACTTGTGATTCTCCTGCTACCCCATCCAGCTATGACTTTTCCATTTCCCTTTTTGAAACAGGATCTCTCTATGTAGCCCCTGCCAACTTGGAATTCAACAAAGATCCACCTGCCTCTGCCTCCCAGTACTAGGATTAAAGACACGGGCTACCACTCCCAGCCCTGACTATGACAGTCTAATATGACATTGGAGTCCCAGCCAGTCACATCACTGAATGAATCAGTGGTGCTTTTTGAGTTGTGTCCCCCCCATGCC
>NW_026068004.1:2058537-2103578 GCF_014885135.2 Alexandromys fortis
TGTAGACCAGGCTGACCTCGAACTCACAGAGATCTGCCTGCCTCTGCCTCCCAAGTGCTGGGATCAAAGGTGTACACTACCACCGCCTGCCTGTCACCTTGACTTTTACTCCTGGGTTTTTACTTGTCTTCTTGAGGTCCGTACACTTCGACTTCCTCTTAGTGATTGTGCCTTCTCAGTTTGGCTGTGCTTTCCCTTGGTTAAGTGCTGCAGTACCCTGTTGAGTCTTCTCTTTTTTCTGAACTTCTTTTATGATCCCATATAGTCTAAAGGTTTTAGATACCAACTGTGATCTGAATCCCAAATGTCTTTTCTCTACCACAGCCTTCTCTAAACCTAGCCCTCATTACCATTCCAGCTTATATAATTAGTATCTCAGATCTAACATGCTCACAACAAAGTTTCTGATATTACTATTAGGACCTTGATTGCCTTTATGATTTTCTGAGCTTTAGTTTAGTTTGAGTTTTGAGACAGGTTATTACTGTTGCCCAGGCTGGCCTTTGGAGATCATTGTAGCTCATCCTGGCCACCAGTTCACAATACTCTGGCCTCCACATCCCTAGTGAGGGGATAGCAGAGGCATGTCACCATAACTTGTCTTGAGCTTGCTTTTAAATCGGAAAAGGGAGAAAGTATATTTCAGTGTTAAGGATTTGCCTAATGTTGACCAAGGCCTCTGGACTGATTCTCAGTATAGCTAGAAGTAAACCAGTGAGTGAAGTTAGTTGTCTTTCATTTATATATGGAGGCTCATTTCCTCTTCCTCCTGTTTACTCCTCCCACCTATGTTTTAACCTATCAGGGCAAGCAGTTTCTTTATTTAATTAACCAATGAAATCAACAGATTGATATATGACACTCCCACATCACATCTGCATTTTTTTTAAACATACAATTGTTTGAGTGTGTTTGTGTGTGTGTGTGTGTGTGTGTGTATTTACACTATTGGATAAGTTCAGGACCTGATATTAACTGGAATATTTTGTGTTCAGGAAACATAAAATTAAGAAACAGCCATTAATCTCTATATATTTGAAACTTGCCAGAAGAACTCAGAAACAGTAGCAAAAAGTCTAAACTTGGATTTGATTCCTCCTCCTCGTTCTATAACATTTCTTTAACCTTGATCATAATTTAAACCTACTTTGATTCTAGCATTGTATTAAGCATTGGCAAATGCAGAAGAGGATATAGCATGTTTGCCAGATGCTAACTATTAGGCTACTGCTGTGCTCAGAACAAAAGTAGGTATGGTAGATTGGTGGATAGCTGTGTTAAGAACAGCTGGCTGGTACTAAGACATAGCAATTAACTTGTGCTTTCAGGAACTCACTAGAAAACACCTGTGTAAGCCAGAGCATGCGTGCTAAGGTCTTGTGAGAAATAAGACCTGTTGGTTTGGGGAAAGTAGGTCTTCAGAAATTAATGGTTTAAGCTTAGGTTGGATGAGGTTTAAACAAGTTATGGTAGCTATCATAATATTTTAGGGGAAGTTTACTGAAAGAGTAGTGTATTGGGGTTATGACAAGAGATTGTGAAAAACAACAGCACTCACAGGGCAGAAATAGGGGGTAATATACAGATATGACTTCAAGATACTCAGAATAATAGTATGTGGTAGTGCACACCTATAATCCTAGCACTCTGGAGTTTGAGACCGGTGTGACCTTCTTAAAGAGACACACTCCTTAGATTAGGGATACAACTGGGGAAGTGATTCATTTGGTTAAGTGCTGAGGATGTGAATTCAGTCTTCAGAGCACAGTTTTTTGTTTTTTTAAATGTTTGTCTTAGGATTTTTATTGCTGTTTAGAGAGACCTTGGCAACTCTTGATAAAGAAAACATTTAATTGGGCTGGCTTATAGTTTCAGAGGGTTAGTCCATTGTCATCATGGTGGGAAACATGGTAACACACAGCAGACATGGTGCTGGAGGAGCTGAGTGTTCTACATCTGGATCCACAGGCAACAGGAAGAGAGGGAGACATTGGGCCTGGATTGAGTATCTGAAACCCCAAAGTCCAATGGCACACTTCCTCCAACAAGGAAGTGACACTTCGTAACAGTGTCACTACCCATCACGTGGATGTTAGTGCACACTTACAATCCTTGCACTGAGGAAGTGGAGATAGGTGGACTCCTGGAGTTTGTTGGTCCGCCAGTGCAAGTCCCAGGCCAGGCTAGAACCAGTCGCAGAAAAAAGGGGGTACTTGATGAGTGAATGACACTGGAGGATTGTTCTCTAGCCTTCCGTATGCCTGCATATACCCAAAAGAGGCACATAAAGCTTGAGACGTGAGGGTGCTGGCCCTGTGCTGCTGAGATGACAGAGGAGTGGAGAAGCCAGGAAGGTCCAGGAAGAATCAGAGCTGTGGGTGGCTGTTGTAATGGTGCCGCAGTTGAACCTTGTAGCTGTCGGCTTCGTTTGAACTGTGATTAGTGTTTTTACTAATAACAAATTAAGGAACTAGGTTTTAACTGCTATGCTAAGCTCCTCAAACCAAGTAAGTAAATGAGATTTTTCCTGGAATTACTTAATTGGTTCCTTTTGCTAGTTGCTGAGTTTGCCGGGAACTGCTGTGGGAAACAGGTTTGCTGCTGCTCTACAGTGTATCTGGATTGGCAGACAGCTTGATGAAAGGATATGTATGAAAAATGTGTCATTAGGCAGTTTCATCTTTGTGCCGGCATTGCAGGGTAGTTACATAATCGGGACAGCATTAACTACTACCCACCCACATAGGCTATTTAGCAGATACTATCATATGCAGTCTGATTAAACTTTATATGGCATGTGATTGTATCTGTTTTGTGTTTGCTTACCTCAGATAGCGTTGAACATTCTGTGTAATCTACCGGCTGACTTCAAACTCTCGTTTCTCGGCCTCCTAAATACAATTACTATAGGCATGCACCAACATTTCCACCTCAGTTTTTGAGTTTTTTTTTGATACAGTTACTCTTAGCTCTTGCCTGTCTCTAGCTGCTTTTGTGCTACAGAGGTAGGATGCTTACAGCAGAAACTTGTTTGCTAAAGGCTGCAATTATTGTTTGTCCCCCTTTTCCAAAAACATTTATAGACTCTTAAAATACTGAAATTTGTCACCACCATCAGATGACAGTCTCCATGACTACAATTAGTCCTCTATACTCTGCCAGTGATGAAATTGAAGCCAATGTGGTAATGTCCCCAAAGCCCTACAGGTATTATGCTAATGATAGTCTGAAGTCAAACTAAAAGGTAGTTCAGCTGGCTCCTTGGTGATTTTTTTTCTACTCTGTGATATATATTCAATAGGTAGATAGAGAATAGCAGTGTCTCTCCCTACCCCTCTTTAACATTGAGAATTGGATCCAAGGGTTTCATACATACTAAGCAAATATGCAGATAAATAGTTTTAAGTATTTCTTGTAATGTGGACTAACTTGTTAAATTTATTGTCACACAAAATTATTTTAAAAGAAGCTCTGAATTTTTATCTAGTGATGCTTTATTTTGCAGTCAACAGTAGAATTATAAAGAGCCTTTAGTTTGGAAACTAATGATGACTTGCTGCATGTTCAGTAATTGGTGTTTTTAGTCAGCATATGTTCTAATACAGCGTAGTTTTTACTTTTTCAGCTTTCAGGAGAAGAGTTAAATTAACCTGAGCAACAGCTGGGAATAAAAATTCTTTGTATGTTGGCACCTGTGGGTATCCTAGTAATGGGTGTGTGTAATGAGAAACCTCTGCTGGGGACCATTTTGCCAAACACAATTAAGATTAATTGACTGAGTTATGTGAAAGCCAAAATTCATTGCTGGTGCATAGTTAGGCAAATTAGGAACTGAAGATCTAAAAAACAATACTTTGGAATCTGGAGTTCAAGGTTGAAGCCATTTGTATAGAATTAAGTGAGTTGTCATCATTGTTTTTTAGATTTTTTATGTATATTTTTAAATGAGTGCTGTGACTGCATGCATGTATGTATGTGTACCACATGCATGTCAGTGCTCGTGGAGGTCAGAAAAGACTGTCACACTCTGGAACTGGAGTTAACAATGATTGTGAGCCACCATGTGGGTACTGGGAGATGAACTTGGGTATTCTGAAAGAGCAGCTTATGCTCTCAACTGCTGGTATATCTCTCCAGTCCCTAATTAAAATTTACTAGATTACATGTATTTACTTATTTGTGTGTGTGCGTGCACGCAAGCACACATGCACTTTGTGCCTGGCATGTTCCTCTGTACGCAGTGTAGAGGTCAGAAGACAACTTCGGGAGTCCATTTTCTTATTCCACCATTTGTGTGTGAATGGATTTTTCAGTGAAAGTAACAAAGGTCAAGTCTATCTTTCTATATTTTTTTCATTTTTAAAAGGGCAAATCGTTGCAAGGACAATGTTTCAAATGTGAAATGCTTATATTACTTTTAAAGAAACAGAAGCCCTACCAACAGAGGTCCTGGGAAAAGTAGTAGCTCAGTGTCGATCTGTAAATTAACTGCATATTTTCTGAGTGTTGTGGTTGGTAGGCACAGTAGCAGTTACTTACCTCTTCTCTTGATGGAGACAAGGAAATGTAAACAGGATCTAATTTACTCACCAGGCTAACTAACCCTGTTGGGAATTGGCACCGTCACTAGTATAAATGATAAACAGCAAATTTATTCCAGTGGGAATTCAGTTTGGGAGTAGAAAAGTAAACAGGAGCATAGAAATTCTAGGTATAGATTTAGATTAAATATAAATTAAATTAAAACAAAAACAGAACAAGGAGTTGATAGAAAATGTTTAAAAATATGTATGTCTATAAAATTCTGTTTAATTTTTTTGAGACAAGGTCTTAACTATGGCACCGAGGCTGGCTTTAAAAGCTGTGTTGATCAGGGTGGCCTTGAACTCATAGAGAGCCAACTGATCAGATTAAAGACATGAGCCACCACTACTCCTAACTTTAAAATTACAGTCTTTCGGGGTTTCCACTTCTCTGCCTCCCAAGTGCTGGGATTAAAGGTTTGCTCCACCACTGCCTAGCTAAAATTCCAATCTTAATACTTATATTTTTTCTATATGGTCATATGGGGAAATAAGTTTATACAAGAAATACACTAAGATAAAAAAGTTGTGAAGAATTGAAGACTTACCTATTTAATGTTTTATAAGTAGAGTTTCTCTAAATAGTTTTTAACCCAGGGCCTCGTGCCTGCTAGGTAATTGAGCTACCATGGGGCTGTGTCCCCAGCCCTAAGCAGTTTTGAAAAGGCGTTTTCCTACGGACGTGGTTGAGTGTGCCCAGGACTGGGAGTTTGAGTTTGAGGGGAGAGGATGAAAATGACAGCTGGTATGTATCATATGGCTCACTTCTGTGGTAGCAGTGCTCATGAATACTGTAAGACTGCAGAGTGTTTAAGTCCATATTAATGATGAACAGAGTGGAGCTTCCTTCCAAATGCCTGTTTCTTTCTCATCTTAGTAATTTGACAAATAAAGTGTTCGTGCCATACTGCTCAGATATTAGTCAGTACTGTGCCTCTAACACTAGTCTTGCCAGTTGTCAAAGAAAACACCAAAAATAGAAAATATTACAGAAAAGTTTCCCTTTTACCTAACAAATTTTACAGAAAAAAATCACCATTTTCTTTTTTAACTTGGTTATCTTGTTTTTGATAGATTGCAAAGGTGGACTGTAAGGAAGTACTAGACATCATATGTAATCTGGAGTCCGAGGGTCAGGATAACACAGCGTTCATTCTTTGTACAACTTACCTTACCCAGCAGCTGCAAACTGCCAGTGTGTATTGTTCTTGGTAAGTACACTTAGTTTGTATATACTTTGTTAGTGCATGGCGTAGTATTTAGGGTTTGTGTCAGATTTAAGTCTTAGCATGTAAATAAAATCTTGATTACTAATGAAGTGATTTAACTAAAAATGCAGTTGGTTTATAATGTAGTCAAGGAAAGGTCAGGTGCTCCTTCCTCTTGGTTGTCCTGTTTCCATAGATGTCTTCTTCCTTGGAGACAACATTATGTCAATATGGAATATTATATTATTTTCCCTTAACTTTTATTAATATCTTCTCTGCTAACTTGTTCTTATTTGGAAACCCATTAATAAAAGATCAGATTACCTAGGAGTGTAGCTAAAATTAGCATTAGAAAAGGAAATCTCTTTGAGTGCCAATTTAATTTGCAACCTTGGTACATGTTGCTGACACTGCATTGTTTTTTATTTAATTTTCTTTGTATTTTGTTTGCCTCTGATTGCTTAGTTATTAAAAGATAGAAAGAAATATATCCATAACCCCTTAATTCTAATTGCATTAGATTACTTAGACCAGAAGGATAAACTTGATAGGCAAGAAACTGCTAAATTACATGTGTCTTCTCAGTGAGCATCTGATTAGTGGTAAGCCCTGGCTGTTCTGAAATTCACTGTGTAGACCATGGTGGCTTCAAACTCGTAGAGATCCTCCTGCCTCTGTCTCGTAAGTGCTAGAATTAAAGGCATTTGCCATCATGCCTGGCTATATATAGACTTTGATTTCAAAAGTTAATAAAATCCTATATAGAATTTTATAGATTCTGTGGTATATGTGTCTGTTAGGGGGAGAGATGTTTCTGTATGTGTAGCCACTGGCTATGTCAGGCCTGTGGAGGTTAGAAGGCAGTCTTGGGCATAGGTTTTCACCTTCCACTTTGTCTGAGACAGATCTCTGTTGTTTGCTGCTGCATATGTCAGGCTGACTGGCCTGGAAATGTATGGGAATTCTCCTGTCTCTTCCTGGCGTCTTGGAACAGAAGCCCCAGAACTGCAGACTAATACTCTGTTATGTCTGCCTTGCATGAGTTTGGGGAATTCCAGCTCAGGTCCTCATGTTTGTATGACCCAAGATTCTAAGTATTTTCAAACGTAAACCCATAACATTTACTGTGGAGTTTTCCCCCTTTGGGTTATTTGTGATAGGATCTTATTCTGTAGCTCAGGCTAGCCCCAAATATAAGGGACTTCTACTGCCTCTGCCTCCCAAGTGCTAGGATTACAATTTGAGACATTACACCCATACCCAACTTCGGCCTTTTTCCTATTTGCATGTGTGTTTATGTCCATGTGCTCAGAGGGCTTTCTCTCAGTAAACCCACTAGCCAGCAAGCCTCAGGGCCCCTGCTGTCTCCAGCTTCCTAGTACTGGGATGCTTAGTGTTCACCACCATACCCAGCCTTTTTATGGGTGCTGCAGATCCAAATTCAGGTCTCCATTCTTGGACATCAAGCACCTCACACGCTAAACCACCCCCCAGCCTCCTCCCTCAATTTTTTAGTGTTCCTGACACAACTTTTATTTTACAGTGGTCCCCCCCCACTTCTTCACTCAGCCACGGTTCGCATGAAATTGTCTGTAGCCGGCTCTAGGATTAATGCTGTTCTCTGGAAGCAGGAAGGGGTTAACAGGGATTTCCTTGTCTATGCCAAAAAAAAAAAAAGAAAATCTGGTTTACTTCACACTTTATTTAAGAGCTTCTTCTAAGCAATTCAAAGAGAAATAGAATCCAATTACAAACAAAAAAACTTTTCCTCCTTTTTGTGGGGTGGAGCTAGACTGAAATTAGATATAATCACCACACAAAACAGCAAGTTTAAGAAAAACTTAATCTCAGATCATCTGTATAAGAAAGGTCATTTTGTTATGCTCAGGGCTTTTGTGTGTTTAAGATGGAGAGCCTTTTGTTCTTGTATTGGGAAGTATTTTAAGGCTGGAGTCGTGACTCACAGCTATCTGTGGGAGTCTGAGGGAAAGGGTGGCCGTGAACTTGAGGAAAGCCTGCCTACATAGTGAGAACCCATTTCAAAAGGCAAAGTCTAAGCGACATTTTTGATAAGAGGGATAGCAAGATTTAAAAATACATAAAGGGTTGAAATAACCATAATAAACAGTCGCATAACACCTGGGCAGTGGTGGTGCATGCCTTTAATCCCAGCTCTTGGGAGGCACAGGCAGGCAGATCTCTGTTGCGTATGAAGTCAGCCTGGCCTACAGAACAAGTTCCAGGACAGCCGGGGCTACACAGAGAAACCCTGTCTCGAAGTCACATGGCTTTTCTAGCACATACCCTAAATTTATTCCTAGAAAATGTCACTCTTGAATTTGTTATCAAGAAAGATAGTATTTGCAATGTGAACTACATAGCTCTATCACTTAGGATTTTTTTTATTCTGAGGAAATTTTCTTCAAAGACATTTAAAAATCCTAATAATAATTTAAAACAAGAACCATGCAACATTCACCATGCCCTCATTCTTAGAAGCTGTGTCATTAATCCCAGCTGCACACAGTTTGGGGATGGGTGGGGATGTCAAAAGAGTGGGAACAGGAGTGTGGGCACCGTGGGGGGCCAGCAGTGCTGGTAGAGTCGCCCAGCAAGTGAGAAGGGGCCATTTTGAACACTGTGCACAACAGCGTGTGGTTACTCTCCTGCTTTAGAAATAAAGGCAGGCAGTTAATCCTGACATTTAACACATTTTCTGTTGTAGGTTAGCCTTTGCCTGCACCAGCATTTCTGAACGTAAACTTTGTTTTTTTTTTTTTAGTTCCTAGCTTTTATTTATTTTTTTTAAATTTTTATTTATTTGAACTTAAACTTTGTATACTGAACATTTTGCTATGGTAGAGTATTTACATGGCTGTTCTCCTGCAACTGGACTGTGACATACCCTGGTCTTGTATGTCATGTGTTACAGAGTTGTGTCCCTGCACATGGGAAAAGACCAAGATATTTTATTTAGCTTAATTTTGTAGGGAAATTAAAAGAGGCCACAAAGACCAGTGCTTGAATAGCCATCATTAGGATGTGATCTTTCCTTAGCTCTTCAGTTTTCTTTTGGAGTTTTAAATACCCAAATCAAAGTGGACACTGTTTAAAATTCTTGTTTAATACATAAATCTGTCCCAAATTGTTTTTCCTACTGTACATAAACTAAAATTCCCTTAAAAAAAGTTTATTTTATGTGCATTGGTGTTTTTCCTGCATGCATGTCTGTATGAGAGTGTTGGATCCCATGAAACTGTAGTTTTGTGAGTGCCACGTGGGTGCTGGGAATTGAACCTGAGTTCTCTGGCAGAAAGCTGGTGACTGAGCAGTCCTTTCAACCTCATAAATTTCCTCATTTTTAAAATAAATATTTATATAATATATTAGATAATATGAAGATTCCTCGTCACTTCACCATTGGAAATACACATAGGAAATATATTTGTGTTTGTTTTTTGAAGGGACGTACACTGTAGATAGCTTTAAGTTCACTTTGTAGTCCAGGCTAGCCTCAGACTTCAGATGACCTTTCTTCCTCAGCCTCGGTGCTCAGATTATAGTTGTGTAATATTTCATTGTTTTCAGAACTGGGAACAGAACTTGGCCTCATATACAGTAGGCTATATCACCTGCTTGATTCGCTTTAAAAATATATGTATTTATTTGCTTTTATGTGTTGTATGGGTGTTTTTATCTGCGAGTCTGTGTGTCTACCAGTGAATTCAGTGCCCTCAGAGGCCTGAAGAAGTTGTCAGATCCCTTAAAACTGGAGTTACAGGCAGTTGTCAGCCATCATGTGGGTGCTAGAAATCACACCCAACTCCTCTGCAGGAATGGCAAGTGATCTAAACACCAAGCCATCTCTCCTGTTCCGCCTTTTCTGCATTTGGGGAGGGTGTTCCTTTTTTTTGGAAACAAGTTCTTACTGTGTTGTACACTAGACTGGCCTCCAACTCATAGCGGTCCACCTCCTTCAGTCTTCTGAGTGGTGGGATTTACTTTTTTGATTGTTTCTGGTTTTGTTTGGTTGTTTTGGGGACAAGATCTCACTATCACAGCTCTGGCTGGCCCAGACTCTGAGAGATCAGCCTTCCTCTGTTTCCCAAGTCCTGGGATTAAAGGCAGGCACAGCTGATTTTTTTACAAAGATTTATGCACCTACACAGAGAAACTCTGTATTGGGTGTGTGTGTGTGTGCTCATCTGTGACTATGCCACATATGTGGAGGCACCCTCAAGTCCACAAGAGGGCATCAGATTCTTTGGAGTTAGAGTTGCAGGCACTTGTGAGCCTGACTTGCATGCTGGGCTCCAAATCTGCAAGATCAGCAAGTATTTTTAAATGACTAAGCCATCTTTTCAAACTGGTGAGCTTGCGTGCGTGCTGTTCATGCATGCCTGTGTCTGTATTTGTGTGTGCTCAGGTATGTGCACATGCATGTAGAGACCAGCCAGTATAGGATATAAGGTCCCCCGAAGCTGGAGGAACAAAGCTGCTGTTAGCTTCTAGACATGGAGAGAAACAGAATTCTGTCCCTTTGTAGAAACAAGAGTACTCTGTTACTGAACCATCTCTCCTGGCCCAAATGGAGATGTCTGTTTAAGGTTTTGTCTTTTGTGTTGTTTTTGAGACTGGCTCTTGCTGTGCATCCTAGCTGGCCTCATACTCACTATGTGGCTCCAGCACTTGAACTAGTAGTAACAGTACTCCTAACAGCCTCTTGAGTGGCAAGACTACACATGTGCTACCATTGCCTGGCTCTAGATAGTTAAATAGCTTACATTATGTATCCTTTAATCTTTATAATATGTAACTGGCTTTTATCCCCCCGCCCCCCAACACACAGACAGACTTGAGATGGAACTTAGGAGTTTTGCCCATACTGAGCAAGGGTTATATCACTGAACTATCTCCCCAGGCTTCACATACATATATTTTGACCGTTAAGCCTTTTTAAAAATTATATATTTATTTTTGAGACAATCTGTCTACAGAGACCTGGCTGGCCTGGAATTCATGATGGCTTCGAGCTCACTAGTGCTGCTTCTGCCTCCCAAGTGCTGGGGTTAAAGGCGTAAATCACCACTCCTGCCTTCAGACATTCTTTTTTTACTAAAGATTTGTTTTTATTTTATATGCATGCATATTTCGCCTACATGTAAGTATGTGAACCACATGCATGCCTTGTGCCCTCAGATGCCAGGAGAGAGTGTATAGGATTCCCTAGAATTAGAGTTGTAAGCTGGGAACTGAACCTGCATTCTCTGCAAGTGAAGTGCTCTTAATTGGTGAGCTGTCTGTCCAACCCTCTCCTCTTTATTTCTAAGCATATGCAATTTTTAAAAGTCTCATTATGGTTTTGAAGTTTCTGTTGAAATACTTAAATCTGAATAAAGCAGTTTTCTGATGAAAGTGAACTGTTGGCCAGTGCTCTAATTCCAGCACTAGGGAGGCATAGACATTTTGACCTCTGAGCCATGGTCTGTGTAATGGAATGTAATCTCAGACTAATAATTTATTTCCTTCAATCTTTTTATTACATCCATAATAAATAGTTTTAGAATTTCGGTGTTTTAACTATTTCCCAGAGTGCCATTTTACTTAAGCATTCAGGAACATAGGCCTAGCCGCAGCATCACATTTTGGAGTCAGAAATCTAGCATCTTTTGGGATGTTGACAGGCTGCATAGATTTCTTTACTACTTGCCCAGTTAATGAAACGAGGTTTAATCTGCTCTATATAAGTAATGACCAACGTAAAAGTTAAGCCTTTTAGAACAAGACGGTTCCACAAAGCCAGTTCATGTATTAGGATGGACACCTAGTGCCATTGTCCTTGGCTTCTCATCAGCCTTCATTGTCCACTATGTTCAGAGAGTCATCCCATGCTTATTCAGTCCCAGTCCTGCTGGCTTTGTGGTAGTCTAGCCTGTTTGGATGCTCACCTTCCTGGACCTGGATAGAAGTGGGAGGACCTTGGACTTCCTGCAGGGCAGGGAATCTTGGACTGTTCTTCATTCTCTAGAGGGAGGGGGAATGGAGTGGGGGGAGGGGGAGAGGAGGGAGGAGGCGATGTGTGGGAGGAGGGGGAGGGAAATGGGAAACGGGGAGGAAGTGGAGATTTTTTTTTTGTTTCAACAACTAAAAAAAAATAAAAAATAAAAGAACAAGAGGGAATCTAAGTAAAGGGGAAAAGTTAATGTCCTAATAAGGAAATAGTTGTTTTTTGTCTTTGGACAGACAAGAAAGGAATCAGAACTTTGAGAACAGATTCTTCACAGTGTTACCTATTTAGGGGCAAGTAGTGGAAGATGTAGACAGCTTTTCATTTGGTTTCTGTTGTCTGTGTTGTCAGCTTAATTTCATTGACCCAGAAAAAAAGAGGTGGTCAGGAGTGGGGCAGCAAACACCAGTTTCAATACTTAATACAACTGTTTTCTTCCACAGGGAGCTGACTCTCTTTTGGAGTAAACTGCAAAGAAGAATCGACCCGTCTTTGGAGACGTTTTTGGAACGCTGTCGGCAGTTTGGTGTCATAGCTAAAACACAGCAGCATTTGTTCTGCCTGATTAGAGTCATACAGACTGAAGTGAGTAGTTTCTTCCTTCCCTGCTAATCATGGCAGTTTCTCAGGGAATTGACTGACCTCTAAGGAGCCACAGGTTCGGTTTGGTTGGTTGAGACAAGGTCCCAAGTAGTGCAGGATGCCACTAAATTTGGTCCTCTGCCTCCTCATCAAGTGTTGGTTTCTATATGTATGCTCCCATGACTGGTTCCTTGGTTTTGAGACCAACCTTGAACTTCACTGCTTGTCTCACTGTTGTCTTTATTGCTGGGATGAGAAACTGAGATCCTGGGAGCTGCAGTGTGATGCTGGAATTTAAACCCTGGTTCTTTAGAAAACTGAGCAGTGTGTGTCATTAACCTAGACTTCTTAACTGAGATTTATGTCTCTTTTTTGTTTGTTTGTTTGTTTTGTTTTGTTTTGTTTTTTGAGCCAGGGTTTCTCTATAGCTTTTGTACCTGTCCTGGAACTAGCTCTTGTAGACCAGGCTGGCCTCGAACTCACAGCGATCCCTGCCTCTGCCTCCTGAGCGCTGGGATTAAAGGCGTGCGCCACTACCGCCCGGCAGATTTATGTCTGTTAAAAAAAAATAAAAGTTACTTCTGTGTGTGTATGCACATGGGCACGAGAATATAATGGAATTGGTTCTCTCCTAACATGTGGGCCCTAGGGAATCAACCTCAGGTTATCAGTTTTGACAGCATGTACTCTTGCCTGCTGAGCCATCTTACTGGCCCTGTCTAGATCTAGATGTAAAGAACCAGTCTGGATAGTGTACTTACTGTAAGGTCAACTGTTTGGAGATTTATCTGCAAAGTCCCTTTTGTTATTACATGAACACTAACATATTTACACAGTCACCCTTAAGAGGGAGAGATTGTGTGAAGTTGAATGCTAACCAAGAGGGGTTGTTTTCTTATTTTTTTATGGGTTAAAATTAGTTTATGATTATGAGTGTTCTGCACTGTGTGTGCATCACATGTATGTCTGGTGCCTGCAAAGGCCAAAACTGGGTGTTGGATCCCCTGCATCTGGCATTTACAGATGGGACTAAAATGCAGGTCTTCTGGAAGAGCAGCAAGTGTTCTTAACCATTGAACCATCTCTCCAGCCCTGTCTAGGTTTTTGTGGGGTTTTTTTTTTAAAAAAGACAAGATCTTGCTATGTAACCCAGGTTATCCTCAAACTCAAAACAATCTTGTTGTTTTGGCTTTCCTAATACAAAAATTTTATGTATGAGTCACCAATGACAGCTACTAGGGGTTATTTTTTAATTCTACACAGTTTTAGAAATACGGAGTAAAGGGTAAGCTACTAGATACTAGAGAAGGTAGGGTTTTTTGGTTGTTTTGTTTTTGTTTGGGGGGGCCTCGCTGAGGAATTTCAGTGCACCTCTAGTATTTTAACTCTCTAGGATATGGGTATGGACTATCCTTGCCTAGCATTTACACGGTATCCACCTGAAGGACAGAAGAGATATGAAGAGGAAGGAGAAACTAAGCATAGGCTCTCTTTATTGAGATTCTTAACTCAAGTCTATTGACGAGAGCTATACAGAAATTTTTCTTTCTTTGTATAGCAATGTAATCTAGGTAGACAGGCCAGATTGCTTTATAGACTCCATATAGAAAACACACATAGCTTCCATATTAGTCCCATCTTAGTCTGTATGACCTAACTATTCCAATCTTGACATGATGTATCCATTTTAGAGAGCAGGAAAGAAGAGGGAGAGGGCAGACTACACCATGACATGCCTTCATAACCAAGGCATGCGCACATGCATGTGGCCACATACAACTGCAAGAGAGGCTAGGGCATATTTCATTGTCATAGGTGACTTTGTAACTACTTAAAACTCAAGTGTTGCACCTGTCTATAATCCCAGTACTTGCAAAACAAAATAGAAGAATCACAAGTTCAAGTTCAAAATGAACTACTGTAGCAAATTCGACTCAACTGACCAAGGACTTGGATTATAGCTTTGTGGTGACTGGCCTAGGATTTGCAAGGCTCTGTGATCACCGTGCTTGTATTAATAATATGGCCCAAGCTTGTCCTCTGACTACCACATAATTACTATGGCAAACATGTTCACTTCCATAACCCAAAACAAATCCAAAAATGTGAGAACATATTGTAAAGTAAGGCGTGAAACTGTTAAAACCCCAGATTCTGAGAGAGATGACTTGACCAGCCAGTGACATTGAACAACTGAATCTCTTGGACTTTTTTTTTTTTATTTTGAAATGAGGATTATATATATATATATATATATATATATACAGGAAATTTTATCTAGAATAAATAAATAGGCTGTGTTGAGACTCTGCACATTCATACAATTATTTCTTTATATTCACAATATTTTTAAGCTTTTAAAATTTTTTATGTGTATGAGTGTTTTGCCTTCATGTCTGTCTGTGTTGTACTATCTTCATGCTTGCTGCCCATGGAGTTCAGAAAGTGTTGTCAGATCCCCTAGAACTGGAGTTATAGGTGGTTATGAGATGCCATGTATGTGCTGGGAACCAAACCCAGGTCTTGAAGGTCAGCCTGGCTGTCAGGCATGGAGTCATTTCTCCAGCTTCATGTTCCCAGTATTAGAATCGTGTCCAACACAGAATAATTAATTACATAGCAATTGTTTCCCAAACTTTCAAATGCTCATCACATGTTGTAGCAGTCAGTTTATGTTCTCTTTATTTCATTTATGTAATAGCCTTGAGGAAAATTGAATACTGCTTAGTATTATTAGCATTTTACTAATAAAGAAATTGAGGCATGGAGAAATTGTGACTCTCATCTCCGCTGTTGGCCACTGTGTATTAAACTGCTTCGCCACACATGCAGTCCTCCTTGCTCATGCTGTGTCGCCTTCCATTCCAGCCTCTGAATAGAAGACAGGTATACAGTAGTCTCTGCTTTTTGTGACCATGTCTTTTTTGTGCATTTTAACTACTTTCTTAAGAGTTGTTTTGTCTCTTATTCTATGGGATATTGGGATTTGATTACACCTTTGACTGAAATGTACAAAAAAGTTCTTTAGGAGATATTGGAGAAGGATTTAGTGTTGGGACTCTGAAAAACCAAGTATTTTTCATACAAAGAGTTCCTTGAATTCAACATTATAATCACTTAATCACCTGTCTCTCTCCTGCCCACCCTATCCCCCCACCCCCGTTTTCTCACTGTTTTTGTTTGGTTGCTTGAATCTTCCTGTCTCCATGTTTCAGTGCTAGGATTGCAGGTGTCTGCTAAATACCGAGGTTTAGACTATCCGTTTTACCCAGCATACCACCATTCTTTTTTAATCGGTTACTGAGCTCATTTTCTCCATAAGCCTTCAAACTCATCTGCATTTATTGTTTATATATTTGACTCATGGGTAATTTCATGAAGGGTAAGAATTACTTCAGTATACAATACCATCAGCACAGTGCCTGGTGGCATACCACACACCAAGGCCATGTCCCAAAACAGCTGGAACATTATACCATGCTGTGTACTGTAAATATACTTTGTTGCATAATTACAGCATGTAGTTCAGTCCTTTGCATGTTGCCACAAAAAGGATCTAAGTATGATTTGGCTCTCTGTGTGGTGGTACATGCCTATGATCCCAACATTTGGGAAAAGGTAGTTTAAGGCCTGTGTGAAACCATGTCTATTTGCATGAAAAGAGGAGGGGGAGATTTAAGGTTTTTTTTTTTTTTTTTTTTTTTTTTTTTTTTGAGACAGGGTTTCTCTAGTTTTTGGTGCCTGTCCTGGAACTAGCTCTTGTAGACCAGGCTGGCTTTGAACTCAAAGAGGATCGCCTGCCTCTACCTCCCAAGTGCTGGGATTAAAGGCGTATGCCACCACCACTCGGCCTTTCTTTTTCTTTTTTTTTTTTTTTAAGATTTATTTAATGTGCATTTGTGTTTTGCCTGTATATATATACTCTGTGCGAGGGTGACAGGTCCCCGGAAACTGGAGTTACAGACAATTGTGAGCTGTCATGTGGGTGCTTGGAATTGAACGCTGGTCCTTTCAAAGGACAGTCAGTGATCTTAACCATTGAGCCATTTCCCCAGTCACTCCTAAGTTGAAGTTTAAGAACCCAAAAGGAACAGGGCAGTAGTGGTGCACACCTTCAACCCTAGTACTTGTGGGGAGGGGGTAAAAGAAGGCGGATCTCTGAGTTTGAGGCTAGCCTGGTCTACATAGAGAAACCCTGTCTCAAAAAATTTTAAAAGAAAAAAAAAGAACCCAAATGGAATAGTTAGTACTATGTTTTTAGTTGTTGGTTGAGTGGTTAAAAAAAAATTTTTTTAATGTGGTTCATTTACATAATGGAGCACTACACAGCAGAAAAAAATAACGACAGCTTGAATTTTGCAGGCAAATGGATGAGGCTAGAAAACATTATTTTGAGTGAGCTAACCCAGACACAGACAATTATTACATGTTCTCACTCATAGGTGGTTTTTAAACATAAAACAAAGAAAACCAGCCTACAAATCACAGTCCCAGAGAACCTAGACAACAATGAGGACCCTAAGAGAGACATACATAGATCTACTCTACATGGGAAATAGAAAAAGACATTATCTCCTGAGTAAATTGGGAGCATGGGGACCTTGGGAGAGGGTTTAAAGGGGAGGGGAGAGGCAAGGAGGAGAGCAGAGAAAAATATAGAGCACAATAAAACAAAATAAAAAAAATTTAAGGGTAGATTTATGTTTGGCATTTTAACATGTTCCATTGCTTATGGAACAAAATGTTCTATTTTCTTGTATGTGTGTGCATATATTTCCTCTTCAATATACATCTTAGAATGATGAATACTGGACTCTGAATTTCCTTACACAATAAACAGAAAAACATACTGAATAATATAATATAGTTGCAATACTATAACTTATACTATATCTTATTTATATTTATAACTCTATAGATTGACACACACACACACACCCTTGGTGGCCATTGCCTTTATCTACTGGGCTATCTCACTAGCCCTGTTTATTTTTGAAAGACGCTTTTACTAATATAGTTCAGGCCAGCCTCCAGGTCTGCTTAGTCCTAACTGGTCACTAATAATCCTCTTGTCTTGACCTCCCAAATGCTGGGATTATAGACATGTTCCATGAACTCCAAAGGTTTTGAGAAATTGAAATGTCTTTGCAACAGAAGTTAATGTAATTTTTTGTGTACAAGATTGACGTTGACTTTCCTCTTTTCCTTGTAGGCACAAGATGCTGGTATTGGGGTGTCAATTTTACTATGTGTCAGAGCTCTTCAACTCAGATCAAGTGAAGATGAGGAGATGAAAGCTTCAGTCTGTAAAACAATCTCCTGTCTTTTACCAGAAGATTTGGAAGTTAGGCGAGCCTGTCAGCTTACAGAATTCTTAATTGAACCCAGTTTGGATGGATTCAATATGCTGGAAGAACTGTATTTGCAGCCAGATCAAAAATTCGATGAAGAAAATGCACCAGTTCCAAATTCCCTCCGATGTGAGCTCTTACTAGCCTTAAAAGCCCACTGGCCCTTCGATCCTGAATTTTGGGACTGGAAAACTTTGAAACGACACTGCCACCAACTCTTGGGACAAGAAGCCTCTGATTCTGATGATGACTTAAGTGGCTATGAAATGTCTATTAATGACACAGATGTCCTAGAGTCGTTTCTCAGTGACTATGATGAAGGTAAAGAAGAGAAACATTATAGGAGAAATCTGGCAGATCAGAATAAGGAGAAAAGAGATAAAAAGCCCATCGGTTCCTCTGAGAGGTACCAGAGGTGGCTGCAGTACAAGTTCTTCTGTTTGTTGTGTAAGCGGGAATGCATAGAGGCCAGGATTCTTCATCATTCCAAGATGCACATGGAAGATGGAATATACACCTGTCCAGTTTGTATTAAAAAATTTAAGAGGAAAGAACTCTTTGTTCCTCATGTAATGGAACATGTTAAAATGCCACCAAGCAGAAGAGACCGCTCTAGAAAGAAATTACTGTTGAAAGGTTCTCAAAGGGGTATTTATCCCAAGAGTCCCACCAGAAGTCTGGAACAAAATCAGTCATTGAGTGAACAAGCCAAAGGAGAATCTCATGAATATGTCACATTTAGTAAGTTAGAAGACTGCCGCCTGCAAGACAGAGACCTGTACCCATGTCCCGGTACAGATTGTTCCCGTGTGTTCAAACAGTTTAAATACTTAAGTGTGCATCTTAAAGCTGAACACCAAAATAATGATGAAAATGCCAAGCACTACTTGGATATGAAAAACAGAAGAGAGAAGTGTACTTATTGCCGGAGGCATTTCATGTCTGCTTTTCACCTGCGAGAGCATGAGCAGGTGCACTGTGGTCCTCAACCTTATATGTGTGTTTCTATAGATTGCTATGCAAGGTTTGGATCAGTGAATGAACTCCTTAACCACAAACAAAAGCATGATGATCTTCGTTACAAATGTGAATTGAATGGCTGTAACATTGTGTTCAGTGACTTGGGCCAGCTTTACCACCACGAAGCACAACATTTTAGGGATGCATCCTATACGTGCAATGTCCTTGGCTGTAAAAAGTTCTATTATTCCAAAATTGAATACCAGGACCACCTCTCAATGCATAATGTTGAAAGTCCAGGTGAAGAATTAAAGAAATCAGTGAAACTTGAGGAACCTGCAGCAAGTGGAAAGCAAGATTGTGTGGACCAGCCTCATCTACTTGACCAAATTGATAAGTCCCATTCTCCTGAAGACCTTCTTTTCTGTGCAGGATCAGCTAGTGCTCACATAGACACCTCAGAAAACCTGAAGGACAACAGTGACAGCAATTGTAGTGATCAGTTAAGTCACAGCTCTTCCACTTCAATAAATGAGGAATTAATTGACACACTAGATCAATCAGAAACCATGCAGGACCTATTACTATCTCATGAGAAAGTCTTTGTGCCCTCCACTTTAAAAGAGAAGTGCTCTAATGTGGCCATTTGTTTTGATGGAACTAAATTCACCTGTGGTTTTGACGGCTGTGGATCTACCTACAAAAACGTAAGGGGGATTCAGAAACACCTGCGGAAGGTGCACCCCTACCACTACAAGTCCAGAAAGGTAAAGGCAAAAGACCTCTATACCTGCTTAAGTGACAAACATAATGAAGCTGACAAGTTCGATGCAGAACCTAAACCCAGCTCTGATACAAACAGTGACTCCCCGGATGAAGGTCTAGATCACAGCATCCATGCTAAATGCAAGCGAGACCATCGAGGTTATTCCCCTGAACCTTCCATTTGTGCTTCTAAAAGGCCGTGTACAGAGGATACCATGTTGGAACTTCTGTTACGTTTGAAACATTTAAGCTTGAAGAACTCGATAGCACATGACTCTTTCCCAGGGTCACTGCAGGGGTGCCCATCTAGTGGTGCTAAGGCTCTTCAGTCAGTCCCATCTTCCATTGCAGACCTTAACCTTCAGAATGAGGATGAAAATATGCCGAGTCAGTACCTTGCGCAGTTGGCAGCTAAGCCTTTCTTCTGTGAGCTTCAAGGATGCAAATACGAATTTGTGACCAGAGAGGCTTTACTAATGCACTATCTTAAAAAGCATAATTATTCTAAAGAGAAGGTCCTTCAGTTATCCATGTTTCAGCACCGGTATTCTCCATTCCGATGTCATATCTGCGAAAGGTCATTTACGAGAAAAACACACCTTAGGATTCATTATAAAAACAAACATCAAATTGGCAGTGACAGGGCAACTCACAGACTGTTAGACAGTGAAAAATGTGATCATGAAGGGCCATGCTCAGTAGATAGATTGAAAGGTGACTGCTCTGCAGAACTCGGTCCCAACAGTAACTCAGAGACTCCATGCCATTCCAAAAAAGATGAGTGCAGCTCGGAAACAGACTTGGAGTCCTCTTGTGAGGAATCAGAAAGTAAGGTGTCTGGTATTTCATCACCAATTGGCAGCCACAGAGAAGAGGGAGAGGGGAGAGAGGGGAGAGGAAGCAGGCGGACTGTTGCTAAAGGAAATCTGTGCTATATATTGAATAAGTACCACAAACCATTCCATTGTATCCACAAAACTTGCAACTCTTCATTTACCAATCTAAAAGGCCTGATTCGCCACTATAGAACTGTGCATCAGTACAACAAAGAGCAGTTATGCTTAGAGAAGGACAAAGCAAGAACCAAAAGGGAACTTGTAAAATGTAAAAAGCTGTTTGCTTGTAAATATAAGGACTGTAACAAGCGCTTCCTGTGCTCCAAGGCCCTGGCTAAGCACTGCAGTGACTCTCATAACCTAGACCACATTGAAGAGTCTAAAGCGCTTTCTGAGACCGAGTCTGCAGCAAGGTTTTCTTGTAACCAGCCTCAGTGCCCTGCTGTTTTTTATTCATTCAGTAAGTTGAAGCACCACCTGTTAGAACAGCATAATATTGAAGGAGAGATCCATTCGGATTATGAAATCCATTGTACTCTTAATGGCTGTGGCCAGATTTTCAGCCATCGAAGTAATTACTTCCAGCACGTCTACTACCGACATAAGGACAGTTATGACAGCCTGTTCAGCAGCCAGAAAGTAGCGAATGAGCGGCTCCTAAGGAGTGAAAAGGTGTGTCAAACAACTGAGGAGCAGGGGCAGACACATACACAGGGGCAGATGCAAGGGCAGACACAGGGACAGACACAGGGACAGGAGCAGCAGACTGCCAAAAGGCCATTGAATACTAAAGCTAAAAAATGTGGTGGCTTACTCAAAGATAAGAAAGCCCCAATTAGCTTTAAAACAAGAGCAGAAGCTATCCATATGTGCGTTGAGCATTCTGAGCACACGCAGTACCCATGCATGGTCCAGGGATGCTTGTCTGTGGTGAAGCTGGAGAGCAGCATTGTGAGGCATTACAAACGCACCCATCAGATGAATAGTGCCTATTTAGAGCAGCAGCTGGAGAACCTTGTGGTCTGTGTGAAGTATGGGACCAAAATTAAGGAGGAGCCCCCTTCTGAAGTAGAGCCCTGTGTAAAGAAAGAGGAAAATGCTAGCTGTGAGTTGGTGCACACAGAGCACCGTTCCCCAGGTGACAGCAGCGTGCCCCTCCAGAACACTGATTCCACTTGTCCAGCTGAACAGGATGGTGGTCAGAAAAGGTGTACAGAAAGAAACCCGGCTCTTGACACGGACGCTCTGCTCTACAGGGGATCTTTGAAATGCAACCATACTTCAGAAACCACTTTGGAACAGTGTGATACAGTTCAGTCTCCTCCCTGTAAAATAGAAACCCCTATCCCTAATCCCTGTGAAACAGAAAGTGGTACTTACTTGACAGACATCCAGCTGCCTTTATCAAGGATCAAAGAGGAACCTGGACAACATAGTTCAGGGCAAGAAAACATTGTCAAGAATGCAACCCAGGTCCCAAAAGAAAATATTAGGAAGCATTCTCAGCCCAGGTCATTTGATCTTAAGACTTACAAACCTATGGGATTTGAATCTTCCTTTCTGAAATTTATTCAGGAAAGTGAGGAGAAAGACGACGATTTTGATGACTGGGAGCCTTCAGAGCACTTGCCATTGAATAACTCCTCTCAGCCCGCTAATGACTTGACAGGGAATGTCGTGGCGAATGCCGCAGTGAATGACAGCGACCCTCCAGTTGACATACCTCATTCTTCCAGTGAGCCTCCCGTTGCCGGGAACCTGACTGCAATCGCACCGTTAGTAGTCGCTGAAGCAGCGGCGGTCCCTTCCTTGGAAAACCTGAGGGTGGTGCTGGACAAAGCATTAACAGACTGTGGAGAGCTTGCCTTAAAGCAGCTTCATTATCTCCGCCCTGTGGTTGTCCTTGAAAGATCTAAGTTCTCCACACCGATTTTAGACTTGTTTCCAACTAAGAAGACAGATGAGCTTTGTGTAGGAAGTTCCTAAATCACTGTTTTGTTTTTGAAGCAACTAGCTCCAGCACTGCAACGTGGAGACACTTGCCAGCGTGAACAAAGGCTGGGAACCAGCCACACTTGCTTAGGGTAGAATAGGCTGTATTTACATGAATGTACAGTATCTATGTCCGCAGTATTGGCAGCGTAGCTCTCCAGTTGGTTTTTTGATTGGGATTTTTGTTTGTTTATTAAAAAAATGGAACTGTACTCTTGTTTGGTGCTAATTAATACATCAAAATATACTGGGGCTTCCTTTTTTCCAATTATGTGTGCATGATTGTATATGGAACATATATTAAGGTCCCAGGGTGGGAGGGCTAGGGAAATGGTAGGAAGTTCTTACTTGACTTGAATGTGCACCCAAGGGTGCTTTGTGTAATATATTGTACACTACAGCATCTTATATTTTTTGAGTTGAGTTTCAATAAATTACAATTTTTCACCCACTTCTTGTTTACTCATAATGAGTTTTCATGCCCCATGCAAACCTCAATTGCACCCGTGTTTTCTGGGGTGTGTCTCACATTTTACTCCAGTGATTTTCTGCTAAATAACCGTTCAGATCATGATTCTTTTTTGGATGACCCTTGTCTTAACGTTTTTATAGAAAGAAAATTCTGAGATTTGAGTTATTTGCCTTAATAGTCAAGATAGCTCCCAGACAAGCAAGGACAGAGGTTGGCTGTGTAGACAGCCAGGCTAAACATAAAGGATGTAGCAGATTCGAGGCAGATTCCCAGCAGACTACAAATCATGCTGGTGTAAGAGGGGCGGGTCAGGAACATAGGAAGCCGGGAACTAAGGAGTTGTGCTTCATACATAGCCGAGAGCCTCAGAAGGATGGTAAGCAAAGCGGCACATTCACATGTATAGATGTATTATGGAGTGGCATTTGAGTATGAGAGTGGATAAAGGAGGTAAATAATAGGAACTCGGCAGTTAAGAGTGCTTACTGGTCTTGCTGGACCTGGGTTTGGTTCCCAGGATCTGGCACATTTTCCTGGCTTCTGCTGTCAGCAGACATACACGTGGTGCTCATACATATGTGGAGTCAGAACACAAAAATAAGTCTTTGAATAGTTGAGGGTAACTTGATGGTCTGTGCCGACGGTTGCAGTGTAGGAAATAGATGAAGTCAAAGTTCATAAAGAGGGGCCAAGGAGATGGCTCAGTGGTTAAAGGGACTTGCCGGGTCTAACAACTGAGTTTGATTCCTGTGACTGACTACCTGGTAAAACAGCCAACTCCTGCAAGTTGTCCTGACTGACCACGGTGGCATATGCACATAAGTAATTTTTAATCCTTTTTAAGGTAGGTAATGACACAGGACTATCGAGAATTAGAACAAGAAAAGCATTCGGTGGGGGGAGGGAGGTATGCCCAGCCAAGGTGGGAACATAATAGGGAGTGGGTGTTTGGGAAGAAGCCAGGTTCAAGGTGAGTCTGGTTTTGTATGTTTGCAGTGACTGGGACTTCTAGGTCTGGCAGCAAAACGATACAGGGTTTGATTTGGTTTGTGGGGTGTTTTGCAATAATATGTGTTCTGCAGCTTCAAACTAGATCTTCCTGCCTGGTCCCTCCTGAGTGATAGAATTCATTCAGTGTACCAGCTTTTGGGGTTTCGATGCACTGTCTCCAGCGTGGCTTCCAAGTCAACCCACTAAGTTGAATAATAGCCTTGAGCTGTCATCCCCCTGCCTCTACTTCCTGAGTGCTGATGACTGACTTGTTCTATTCCTAGTTTACAGTCCTGTTCCCTGCCTCCTTGACAAACACTACGAATTGTATTACATTTCCAACTGCGTGTGGTCTAAGCTGTCTTCAAACAATCCTCCTGCCTTGGCCTTCCTAAAACTAATTACAAGTTCCCATTATGCCCAGTTCAGTACTAAATTCTTAACAATACATTAGTATCACTATCCCAAAGCCATTTTCAGCCACTCTCGTTAGCTAGCACTGAAATGGCATAGTTATATCCTCTTGTCTTCCGTGGGGTTACTGCTCAACATCATCCCATTCTGAAACCAACTGTTTGGACAGCTCATCATTTACTTACTCGTGTATTGTATAAAATAATGGGGCTTGTTTTATTTATTTTGAAACAAGACTTTGTTATTAAGCCCAGGTTGCCTCGGATTTGATTGACATCCTCCAACCTTAGTCTCACAAGCACCGTAAATTACTGTCATGTACCACCTTGAAATTTGAATTGAATTTGAAATTTATGCCCTGACAATCCTGAAGTATGCCTGGGCAGCCTGTATATGGCGGTTCTGTTAAGCTTGTTGAGCTTGTCCATATTGGGTTTCATGGTCTAAGTTGATCTAATGGTCTAATCGGGTCTCTTCCTTAAGAGGACACCAGTTCTCACTCATTACAGATGGTTGTGAGCCACTGTGTGGTTGCTGGGAATTGAACTCAAGACCTTTGGAAGAGCAGGCAGTGCTCTTAACCACTCATCTCTCCAGGCCATGTGCCACCGTGGCTAACTAATATTTGTTTCTTTGTGCCACAGCCTGGCCTCTCACTCCTTCAGTAGTTGGGAATGTCTTTGAATTCCTATCCTCTGTCACATCCTGAGTGTACTAGGATTACAGATGCCTAGTTTACAACTGGTGCCTTTTTCCTTCTTCCTTTTTGACAAGGTTTCACTATGCAGCCCTGCCTGGCCTGGAACTCAGAATCATTTGCCTCTGCCTCCCAAGTGCTCAGATTAAAGGCATGTGCTATCACACCTAGTCAAGCTAAAACCTTTTTAAAATATAGATTCTATATATCCAAGGAAATGTGATTATTATTCTGAATCTGGTATATTTCACTTTACATGATAGTATCCAACCCACCTTTGTACAAGCATGACTTTAAACTACACCATTGTGTATATATGCCACATGTTCATGATGCATTTGTCTTTAGATTGGGCCCATAGTTTGGCTGTTGTGAACAGTGCTGCACTGAGCAAGGGTGAGCAGACATCCCTAGTCTATGTTGACCTTCATTCATAGCCGTGAGTGCTCACCCGGAGCCTTTAGTTGTTTCTTTTTTAATTCTTTGGGCATTGAGTACAGGTATACTATGTGTTTTGTGACCAGCCTCTACTCCCCTAGCTTCCCTCAGATCCCTCAACCCATCCTCTTTCTTTTTTCACATCCTCTATTTTCATGCCCTGTCCCCCCCCCCATATCCTATTGAGTTCAATCCATGCTACCCTTATGCAGGTGGGTGCGGGGCCAACCACTGGCGCATAGGCACCCTACTAGTAGCCACATCCCCTGGTAGCCATCAACTACCAATAGCTCCTCATGCTTCGTGGCTTTCAGGTTTTGAGATGGAGTCCATCCTACCCAAGCTGTCCTCAAAATTTAAAATCCCAAGTCTGGGATTACATAGTATACTGCCATGCCTGGCTGTTTCTTTTGAGACCAGGCTGGCTTGGAACTCAGATCCCATGCCTCTGCCTCTTGGTTACTGGATTAAAGGTGAGAGCTACCAAGGAAAGTATTCTTAGTTTTGTTTTGATTTTGAGAAATGAGAACACTGATTTCCATAGTGGCTGAACTAGCTACTGTCCCCCAGCAGTGTATGAGGGTCATCTTGGCCTCTTCACCAGCACTTGTGATTTTTTTTCCTGGTAGTGGTGTCTGTCTTTGATAATTGTCTTTCTGGCAGAGGTGAGACGGGATCATCCATTATAGTTTTGGTTTGCATTTTCCAGTGGCTAAAAATTATTTTTTTAAATATAATTTGAGAATTGTTAAGTTCAATGTCCATTTTACTGGTTGAATCATCCTTTGATGTTTAATTTTTTTGAGTTCTTTTCTTTTGCAGGGGGGAGTTCAAAATGGTTTCTTTTTTTTTAATTATTTTTTTATGTGCATTGATGTGTTGCCTGCATGTATGTCTGTATACAGTGTCAGACTCCCTGGAACTAGAGATGCAGACAGTTGTGAGCTGATGTGGTTGCTGGGAATTGAACCCGTCTTCCAAAAGAGCAGCCAGTGCTCTTAACCTCTGAGCCACCTCTCCAGCCCCCAACAGGGTTTCTTTGTATAGCCTAGGCTGTACTGGAACAAAGCTCTGTAGACCAGCGTGGCCTCAAACTCATAGAGATCTGCCTGCCTCTGCCTCCTGAGTGCTGGGTTTACAGGCGTGTGCTGCTGGGTCTGCATTTTTTTATTTTTTAAGTTCTTTATCCTGGTTATTTTTTCACCTACTAGATGAATAGCTGGTAAAGTTTTTCCCTCTTAAATTGTTGCTTCACTCTGATGCAATTCCATTTGTTGATTTCCTTCTATTTTTTCTTTTTCTGTGTGGTGTTTTGGGACAGGATCTTGTCATATAGCTCAGGATGGCCCAGAGCCTTCCCTCCTTCCTCCCAATGTTAGTGTCCCATGGTAACATGCCTGCTCTCATTGTTTCTGGAGCTCTATTTTAGTCCTGTTCGGAAGGGTTGAGACCTATGCCTACGTTTTGAAATCTTTCTTTCATAGCTTCTAAGGCTCACATTGTTCTTCTGTGCACCTTAGTTGGTTTTTGTGTACGTTGAGAACTAGTTATCTGCGTATCAGTACCCCATTTTTCCAGCACCATTTGTTAAAGAAGTTGCCTCTTCGGCTTCTGTTTCAGCACCGTTTTTGAGAATCAGACGGCTGCATGGGGTTATTTCTGGGCTCTTCCATTCCATTGATCTACATAGCATGCCATACTGTTGGTTGTCATGGCTCTGTAGTATGGTTTGAAACCAGGCTTTGTGATTCCTCAGCATGGCTGCTGTTTCTCAGGGTTGCCGCGGCTATTTGGAATCTTTATTTAGGGTTTTCTAAATAAAGATTTGTAGGGCTTCTCCCCCTAGATCTATTAATGTCACTGAAGTTTTGATAGGTTTTCTATGTAAGCCAGGATGATAATTCTCAGAGTCACTTTAAGCTTTAAGTAATTCCAGCTTCATGTCAAATTTGGAATTTGACCCAAACATGAAAGCACTGTTTCCCAACTAAAACCAACAACAGTGCCTGCTATCTGTACGCTTGCCTCTCACCCGGGCTCACTCTTCAGTGTTCCCCAATCCTCACCAGGACGCTTCCTAGAAGTCTTCATCCCCAACCTGTCCTCTCAGGCAGATCCTACATTGCCCACTTCTGCACTGTGTCTCAGTTGGCATTGTGGGATGTGGTCATTGACCAGATAAGTATAACGTTTTTGTGTGTGTTGATGAGGACTGAGAGTTCCCAGGGTCTTGTTCACTCTACCACCCAGCTATTTACCACCCCTTATTTAAGACAAGGTCTCACCATGTAGCCCTGACTGGCCAAGATGAAATGTCTTTCCTGACTGAGCTGTGGCACTGAGGAGCTAGGCTAAAATGCCTTCTAGTTATTGTAGGCCCATATTTCTGTATGGCACAAAAGCCATAGGCCCAGTCTGAGCTGATCACATAGCTCTGCAGACAAGCTGTCTCTGCTTAACAATAGCAAGGATGTATTTGTTAGAAAAGTAGATCTCGCTGGGCGGTGGTGGCGCACACCTTTAATCCCAGCACTTGGGAGGCAGAGGCAGGCGATCTCTGTGAGTTCGAGGCCAGCCTGGTCTACAAGAGCTAGTTCCAGGACAGTCTCCAAAAGCCACAGAGAAACCCTGTCTCGAAAAAAAAAAAATAATAAAGAAAGAAAGAAAAGAAAAGAAATGTAGATCTCCTGAGGAGAGGTGTTGGCTGAAACTGGTCAGGATGTTTGGTGCTTCCTTCTTTTGTAATTTGGAGGAAGCCTTATAGAGATGCTAATTCATGGCCTACCTGATTGCTAGCATACAGGTAGCTGCGGACATGACAGAAGGCATTCACCTGGTTACCTAGGATACGAGTCTAATGTGTTCTCCCGTTCAATTTATGTGATGATATATAAAGTGTTTGGATAATAAAGAGGAGGTCTTCGGAGAGAGAGCTTGCCCTTCCAGGATGACCGTGTAAGCTGCTTTGGTTTAGTCCTTCGTTCCAGTCCAGTTAGGGAATCTGTGTTGGACCCACACGGGCTTCAACAAGTTATAACTGCATCTTCCAACCATTGAAGGGCCAAGTGTCCACGAGTCAAAAGATTCCAAGTATATATGCTTCTGCATTTATAAAACCATGTATTCTTGCTGGGCAGTGCAGTGGTGGTGCACACCTTTAATCTTAGCACTCAGGAGGCAGAGGCAGGGGATCTCTGTGAGTTTGAGGCCAGCCTGGGCTACAAGACCTAGTTCCAGACCAGCTAAGGATGGTTACACAGAGAAACCCTATGCCAACAAAACAAAAGACCAAGTGTTCCCATAAATGTCACTAGTCATAATCATTCTCACCTACATGCGTGAGATGAGCTCTTTGCTTTTTGCTTTTTATTTAGGTCAGTTTTATTTAAGTATTCCCAACAGTGACAACGGACACAAAGCATCCTAGCACAGGAAGTCACAGCCCGCAGCAAGCAGCATTCTTGTGTGTAGCTAACTCATGTGAGACACCTGCCGTCTTTGAGACACCTGAGCACGCTGGTAAACTCTGCTTCCAGTTCTTGTCAAAGCGCGCCACAAGCCCCACCCAGGTTCTCAGCTCATCAGCCTCAGTGCATGTTCCCACACTTTCAGATCAGTCCCAGGAAGCACAGCATACAACATCCACAGCATCCCCCCCACCGCAAGGGGGGTACAAGTACCATTTCTTAACACATTCAACTGAAGTAGTTTTTCCAAGAACAAAACTCAGTGTTCTAACAGATGTGGCTGTCCTTTGATTTTCAGGTATTTCCTCTCATTGCTGTCTGCACACGGTCACCAAAGCTGCAGGATCAAGGACACTACATTTCTGCTACACCCTCTCCCTTTCATGCCTTGGCACCACTGACAGTCCCACACAGGGTTTCAATAAACTGTCCTCTGGTTCCCTATCCCAGCCTTGCAATCATTGTGTAGACCCCACTCTGGGAAATACAGAGTAGCGGGTGAAAATGGAACACCCATCGTGATGAATTCTGGGGTGAGGAAACTCAGAGACAGGAGTGTTCCCATGGTGCAGTATGCACAGCCCTGCTATCCGTGAAGTGCAACATTGGAAACGAGATGGACTGCAGAGATTAAATAACAGCTTCAGATTCACTTTCATTCTTGAAAGAAAACAAGTGTTAAGAACAAAACCACAAGAACCAAATCCATGACACCATGACCTCCCAAAAGGAGATTCTACTAAAGGAAAAAAAGTCTATAGGGTGGGGCTCAAAATAAGAAACGAATACAGTTCTAACCAGAGCTTTCCACATTGGACATGCCGAGGATCTCTTCAGTCCAAGGGTAGACTGTCTAAGAAGCCTGTGGTGGGTGGTAATGGGTTGTTTCCCAGCCAGACGCACAGCAGCTCTCTTTCGGCCACTCGGTTACTTTAACCCTTTATGTAACAACACAAGATTCCTTGATCTCTTCATTTTTCCAAAGAGAACGCGTCAAAAGGTACTGCTGCGTATACTCCACACTAAGCAGGCAAATTTTTAAAAATTACTACATACGTTTTTACAAGGAGCTTTCTGTGGCTTTAGAAAATTTTGAATTCCCACCATTATATACGAATCAACCATATCGACCTTCCCCAGCGAGGGGATATAGACTCTACACTTGAGCCAAAGCCGCCTCAGAGTCAATGCCACTGCCTGGCCCTGCATTTGATGCCAGCCCCCAACCGAGATGGGCACGAGAGTTCGGATGGGTGTAAGAGCTATTTCCAGAGCCAAAGGTTGGTTTGGCTCACTTTGCATACTGCCCTGGTTTTGGTTATTACCTGATGAGCCTGACTGCTTCTCAGCTGGCCCACATACCCATCCTGCACCCAGCGTAGGCCATCGCTGCTGTATTGATGCGGGGGGGCTCCGAAGTTCACCCCTCCACCCCATATCATCCCTTCAGTTATTTCCCAAGCCAACTCCACTTCCCCCCAACTTCTACCCAACCCACCCTGACTCCCCAAGCCATGTGGGTTATGGCCAGATCTTCCACTTCCTTGTTTATTGCTGCTGTGTTAAGGTTCAGGTTACATATGATCACTGATTCCTCTATTGAGTCCTCTCCACAGGGTCTGCATGGTCTGATCACCTGCAGATGTGACAAAGGCCCGGGATAGTTTGGGAATGAAGACACCGGCCACTCCTGTGCTGACGACTCTGAGATCTTCTGCAGTGGTGTCTTCTATCCAATACCAGTAAATATGTGTGCCTACAAAGGCTCGTCTGGGCCTGATTGCTTGGAAGTTTTCAGTAGTACCATTGCACAGCCATCACACAACACTATAAAATACTTCCATTTGGGCTTCATAGCCCTTTGATTAATTGATTCTGAGATCTTTCTTGATCTACACCATAAGAACTCCAAAAGAAGCTGGGGGGTGGTGGCACACGCCCTTAATCCCAGCACTTGGGAGGCAGAGGCAGGTGGATCTCTGTGAGTTCGAGGCCAGCTTGGTCTACAGAGCTAGTTTCAGGACAGCTATGGCTGATACACAGAAAAACCCTGTCTCAAAACAAAACAAAACAAAAAACCCTCCAAAATCAATCTTTAAAATCCTATTCATTTGTTCTTCATGGCATCTCAACACCATTAAACGTTTCTGGGCTGCTCTGTCCACTTTAACTTCCAGGAGACATCTGACTCCTCCATTTTCCTTGGTGTCTTCAAGGTAGAAACAGTATAGACCAAAGTTCCCCAATCAGCATGAGGGATGTGCAGAACTGACCACTGGATACCTTTATACACTGGATTCCTCTAGCACAGGCCCCATTCCCCTGGAAACTGACCGTAACCATAGACAGAAACACTGTCCTGTTACAGCTAGGTGTGCGGCACATGCCTTTAACCCCATCACTCAGGAGGCAGAAATTCAAGGATCTCTAAGTTTAAGGCCAGTCTGGTTTACATAGCAAGTTCCAGGTCAGCAAGAGCTACATAGTGAGACCTTGTTTAAAAAGAAACAAACACCCTAAACCTTTCTCATCTTCTCATGGTATTTAATGGGCTCATCATTCCCATCTTCTGCTACCTGAATATATTCAGACAACTTTGCTTAGTTCTCCACTAGTCTGTTGTAGGAAGTACAATGAGAAACTGAGGCAGCAAGGGGTCTGAGAATCCTCTGTCTTGGGAAAGCCTTGACATATAGCCTAGGCTGTGCCCTCCCATCTCACTCTCCCAAGGACCGAGTATAAGTGTGCTGTTCTTTTACAAGAAATATTGATGATGATGATTGTGGGGGTACACATGAGCCACCAGAATATACGTGGAGGCCAGAAGACAGTTTTGTGGAGCCAATTTCTCTTAACTTTTTTTTTTTTTCAAGAAAGGGTTTCTTTGCAGCACTGACTATCCTAGAAGTCGCTCTGTAGATCACGCTGGCCTCGGACTGAGAGATCCACCTGCCTCTGCCTCCTGAGTAGCTCTGTAGACCAGGCTGGCCTCAAACTCAGAGATCCATCTGCCTCTGCCTCCTGAGTGCTGGGATTAAAGGCGTGAGCTACCATGCCCAGCTTCTTCTACCTTTATCTGGTTCTGGGAATCAAACTCGGGTCACCAAACTTGCAGAGCAGGTGCCCTGCTGAGCTGTCTCTCTAGCTCCTGAGCTGCCATTCTTGGGTGCTTTCAGGCCTGTGCTTGGCCTGTGGCAGTCACATCTCGGGTCGTCTCTGGGTCATTCCTTGCTAGAATGGACTCTGGCTGTGGTCAGTCCCTTATAGACAGTGATTAACACATCATTCTCCTCTAATTCCTGTTGTGGGCTATCCACCAGAGAAAACCGCTCTGACGTGGGTTTAAGCCAACAGAAAGTGTTCATTAGCCATCCGGAGACTACACTGGGTGTTTGGGGTCCGAGTCTAGCCCCAAATCTTTCTCAGAGTGACCTTTAAAAAAAAAGATGTATTTATTTTTATGTGCTTTTGCTTGCATGTATGTCTGTGTGAGAGTATTGGGTCCCCTGGAACTGGAGTCAGACAGTTATAAGCTGCCATGTGGGTGCTGGAAATTGAACCTAGGATCTCTGAAAGAGCAACCAGGGCTCTTAACCCCTGAACCATCTCTCTAGCCTCCTCAAGGTGAGCTTCTAAGCACAAAAACCATCCCGGGTTGACACCCTTCAGTTAACAAGCACAGTCAGCCAGACGCAGAACTGCAGAAGCTAAAAGGCAAGGTCAGTACATTCAGAGACTTCCCCGGGACTATGGACTTCAGTGGATTAGGTCTTCATTTTCATTTGGGCAGGTGGTGCTGTCTGCCTGCTGCGTTTTATGGCCTGAATGGTAATTTCCATCGTGGAGTCAGCTGTGCTGAGGTCGGAGGATTGTTACAAATCCTTCAGTCATTTTACTCTGAAGTAGACTCCTTCTGCAGCAGCAGCATCAACCTGATTTTCTCATGTGCCCTTGGCAAGTCAAGAAACATACCATCCCCTCTCAGTCTACTGCAAAGACGAGGATTTCCTTTCTTCTCCAGCCACCAGGCCTCTCTGTCCTGCTCTCTGCCTCTCTGTCATTTAGAATGGATAAATCAGAGCCTACCATGTCTGTGTCTCTACTTGTATGTCAGACAATATTTTTAACCAATAATATTTATCATAGCCCTTCCTTTCTTACACATTAACTTTATTTGATTGAAATAGTAAATCTTTTTAATTTTTGTTTTTTATTTTTTATATATACAGGTGTTTTGCCTTCTGGTGTGTCTGTGCACTGTGTGTGTACAGTGCCCATGGGGGCCAGAACAGGGAATCAGATCCTTCGGAATGGGAATTACAAATGGTTGCAAGCCTACATGTACATGCTAGGAATGGAACCCAGGTCCTCTGGAAGAGCAACCCGTGCTCATATGCTCTGAGCCATCTCTTCAGCCCCCAACTGATCCTGTTCTTTTTTTTTGTTTGTTTGTTTGTTTTTTGAGACAGGGTTTCTCTGTGTAGTCCTGGCTGTCCTGGAATTTGCTCTATGGACCAGGCTGCCCTCACACTCAGAGATGCCTGCCTTTACCTCCAGAGTGCTGGGATTAAAGGTCTGCACTACCACCACCCGGATAAACTGACCCTTCCCTGTTGTGTTTCTGTTCCTTTTGTTGCAAGCTTTTGGATTCTTGCGTGCTTGCTTGTCTTATTTTTCAAAATATGGAACACTTGACAAACTTGTGCGTCATCCTCAGACGGGCTATGTACTGTCCCAATCACTTAATGTGTGTACCAAAGCAAGCACCCTGACTGTCTCTCCAATCTGTCCTCACAGTTGATTCTTTTGTATGTGAACTAGCTAGTTCATGAAACCCTTTGGGGAATGTGCCGACTAGATAGGTAGTAAGCAGAACAACAGCTCTAATGATGGTAGGTGGGTTACGGGACAGCCTGCTACTCTCACAAAACACTGGGGAAAATCTTTGAAGGAGGTGGAGTCCCCTTCTGTAGGCTCATATGCAAATGAGGCACAAACGTGGTGAGAGTGAAAAAGGGACAGAAAGTGATGTCATTATCATGCATAATTAATATATGCTAATAAAAACTCCTTAAAGACAACTCCAAAAAGAAAAGACTTACAAAATGACAAGGAAATAACTATTTTCTATATTTGTCAAGAAAGCCTGAAGGGGGGCCCTGCAGGTGTCCAACCAGAGAAGTAAACCCCAAGAAGAGATAAGAATGAAAACCCTGTGCAGACTGACTTCATCGACCTGGATCAGACGCTTGGAGTCTAATGCAGGCGGTTCCCTGTCAGCAGATCTAAACACAGAACAATCTGGGGGAAGGTTTCCAGGCAACAGTCAGTCATCTTCCAGGTGCACAATGAAGCGTAAGTGTCGCTACACCATGAGGGTGGAGTAACCCATTCTGAGAAATTAGGATGAGGTTCATCTCTGCAGGAAAAGGTGGATGAGATCTGCCTCCAGATAGCAAAAAGGTTGCCAGGTTGTTAACAAGACCCACTCCCAGCCTTCTGGGCGGGAAAACAGGTCTTTTATTTCCTCCACTGAGAAGAGGTCCCTGAGTGTTTAGTATTCCTGGGGTTTCTTTCTTTCCTTTTTTGGGGGGAGGGAGTTGTTTTGGTTTGGTTTTTCTGAGACAGGGTTGCTCTGTAACTTTTTGGAGCCCATCCTGGAACTCACTCTGTAGACCAGGCTGGCCTCGAACTCACAGAAATTCTCCTGCCTCTGCCTCCTGAGTGCTGGGATTAAAGGCGTGTGCCACCACTGCCAGCACCACCCTGCTTTTTCTTAATGTTTCTCTGTGAGTACAATGACCTCCATGTCCCCAACATTTCCCTTCTAATTTTCTTTTAAGAAAAAATAGTGTCTGTAACAGACGTCGAGGTTGAATGCATTGCCTCTGTAGCTAGTCTACTACAGGCAAGCGTAAAAGAGTTATAGTCAGAGCTAGCAGAGGGCCGAGGAAAAGGGAAAGCCGTCCTCAATTCAACCATCTCTTGATTCGTTTCTGCTAGTATTTCTGCTGTGAGCAAAATGGGTGGAATATGGTCTATTCCACATAAAGCTTCATAAAAAATCTTCAGTATAGCAAAACTGTCATGCTGTCTCCTGTCACGGGTGTGTCTTTTGTCCCCCTGACAAAGGGCATTTGGATAGAGTTGTTAACACGGCGGTATTGTGCCTGCCTTAGTCCTTGTTGTCTCCTCCAAAGTCTCAGCTTGGTGAGTTAAAATTCTGATATTCCCCAGGGTATCCGCTTACTCTCCTTGGAACATCTCCTCTTGATGGATATGTCATCTGCCTTTGGACATTTCCTTCGTCTTGTGCCCTCTGAATGTCCTGGTCAGATGCACCAAATCAGGATTGTTTATTTTCTGAAAAGACATAAGGATGGCCTCACCTTAGTGTTAGGCCATCCGGAGACACAAAGATGACCTTGTATGCAGAAGAAGGATGGATTCTGTTTTCGTATCCAATCTGTTAGCCTGTGCCTTTTTATAGGGAGTTGAGTCCATTTACATTAAGGGATATTAATGACCAGTGGTTGCTATCTCCTGTTAATTTAGTTTTCATCGTTGGTGATGTTAATTTGTGCATTTTTTTTCTTCTTCGGGATTTGCTGTAATGAGATCATCAATTGCCTGTGTTTTTGTAGGTGTAACCATCTTCCTTGGGTTGGAATTTTCCTTCTAGTATTTTGTGTAGAGCTAGGTTTGTGGCTAGGTATTGGTGAAATCTAGATTTGTCATGGAATATCTTGTTTTGTCCTTCTATGGTGATTGACAGTTTTGCTGGATATAGTAGTCTGCAGCCCCTATTATTATTTTTTTAAAGCAAGGAAACTGAGCTGAAGGTCCATAAAGCCCTTTTCCCATTTTTGTCTCCTTTCCATGTCTACTCCTTTTTTTTGTTTTTGTTTTTTTTCGAGACAGGGTTTCTCTGTAGCTTTGGAGCCTGTCCTGGAACTAGCTCTTGTAGACCAGGCTGGCCTCGAACTCACAGAGATCCGCCTGCCTCTGCCTCCCGAGTGCTGGGATTAAAGGCATGCGCCACCATCGCCCGGCCCACATCTACTCCTTTTGCAACATTTCCTTTCCATTCTCGGTGCATCTCTGCCCTTCGTGTGCTAATTTATACCTGAGGTCAAGTAATGTCGAGCCTCGGTCTCCCTTAAGAATACCCATTTCGGATGAGGAGGTCTAAACTGGGGTTCCAAAGCTATCCATTATGACTAGAAGACTCTGATTCTTCTTAGTCCGTCCAATAAACTGTCAACCAGACTTAAGGATCAGCAGAGTCAGATAAAATAATAATCTGCAGTCAGTTAGACGTCTAGTAAAGGCCGATTGGTTATGGAGAGTTTAGGCTTTTGAGCTGTAGAACCCAGAGTGGGCGCAATCTTTTTGTGGAGCATGTGGAATTTCTGTGTAAATACGCTCATGGTCCTTTCCAAGAGCCATCTAAAAAAACATTAAAAAGCCATCTCTATAGGATTTTTAAGATGTAATTTTAGGCAATACCCATTGGGTATTTTTGTAAAATCTTAAAAAGAGGATTTTTAAAAATAGATCCTGAGTAACATGTTAATGTGACCTGCCAATTATTAACAGCGTGGAGCAAATAACTTACCTGCATTTTATTTAGTAGAAAAATAATTTTTGCATGTTCTTTATCAGTAAGGGATTATTTCTATGAGTTACTGCCTTAGCAGTCACATTACTAAATAAGCTAATAACCTGCTGTTTCAGGTGTTACGTTTTTATAGAATTTAACTGAGTTTCCAGAATGGAACTTAAAGAGCAGAGGCAAACCCTGTGGTGTGTATGACGGGAATGCTAAACAGCTAAGAGCAGACTCAATGATAGTTCAACATTATGAATTATGATCTGTTAGTTTATTTACTATGAAAATTAAGCATTCAGTTACATATTATTAAACGATCAGGAGAAGAGAACATCCTCTATACAATGAATAGTTAATATCCCTGGAAATTTAAACAACGTTGGCTTAGTGCTTATGCTCTAGTTGTGATTGTTTTTGTACTAGAAGTTGGGCTTGTTTTGATTTTTTTTTTCTCCCATGAAGGGACCATTGATATTGAGTTAATCCCTCTATTAGGGAGGAAAAAAAAAACAAAAAACATTTCAACAAAAATCAAGCAAACAAATGCTTAATGATTCTCTGTGAGTGCAAGGACCTCTGTTTCCCTAACAAAAGCTCTTCCTAGCCCTGTGGTGGTGGTGGTGGTGGTGGTGGTGGTGGTGGTGGTGGTGGTGGTGGTGGTGGTGGTGGTGGTGGTGGTGCTTTAATCCCCACACTCAGGAGGCAGGGGCAGGTGGATCTCTGTGAATCCCAGGCCAGCCTGGTCTACAAAGCGAGTTCAAGCACAGCCAGACCTGTTACTGATCTCCTTCAAGTTCCTCTCAGCCTTAATATACTTGGGCTTTCTCGTTCAGAAAAAAGTCACTGCTACCCTGTGTGTTTAAGGTGCCGGAAATGTTCTATATGGGCACGATATAAGAAGTGCTCATGTGGCTGTTTAAATTTAAATAAAGCTGAAATGTAAAACCAGTTCTTCTTCAACACTATCTAATTTTGTTGTTTTGATGCGGGGTCTCACGTAACCTTATCTGGCTTGTAATCTTTATCGATCCTAGAATGACTTGGAATTTTGGACCTTCTTCCCCAACCTCTTCAGTGCTGGGATTGATTGATTACAGGCATGTGCCGCCACTGCCTCAGCTAGTTTTGCTTTGGGCTTTTTGTTTTTCAACTTGAAACAAGCTGGGCTCATCTGGGTAGAAGAAATCTCAATTGAGAAGCTGCTTTGCCTGCAGGATTGGTGATTGATGTTGGCAGGCCCAGCTCACAGTGGGAAGTGCCACCCCTCAGCTGGTGGTCCAGGATTGAAAAGAAAGCCTGCTCAGGGGTGGAGAGATAGCTAGCTCAGCCATTAGGAACACTGACTACTTGTTTGGATTCCCACCACCTACAGGGGATCCAGTTCCTCTTTTGGCCTGTGCAGGCATATGGTGCACAGGCATACTTGCAGACAAAATACTCATACACATTTAAAAAAAAAAAAAGAAAGAAAGAAAAAAATTCTGAGCAAGCCACGAGGAGCAAGCTAGTAAGCAGCGCTCCTCCATGGCCACCACTTCAGTTCCTAGTTCCTGCCCCGACATCCCTTGAGCATGGGCAATAGTCTACTAGGTGAAATAACTCTTTCCACCTCAAGTTGCTTTTGGTCACATTGTTCATCACAGTCATAGAAACCAAACGAGGACAGCTACCATGGCTTGTTTCTGTAGTGCTTGGGATAACCCTAAGCTTTGTGTGTAGTAGGCAAGAACAATACCAACTGAGCTACACTCCTTGTTCCCATTTTGAATGATAGCGGCTGCTATATCAGACAAGGCAGACACAGAGCGTCTCCATCATCACAGAAGGTGCTACGAGGGGACTGCTATGCCAGAACCAAGACGAGCTAAAGAGCAGAGAAAATAGTATGGATGAGCTGAACACTGCTGTCTGCTTGCTCTTGAGTGAGAAGGGTCATTGGTGAGCCTCCTGAGCGGTGACATCACAAAGCATAGCTCATAATGGCTCCAGAACACCTGAACTCCCTGAGCACTTTCCCTAACTCATGGCTAGATTCCTGAAGCCTCTGCACATGTAGTTCCTGCAGCTGCCGTTTTGAAAATGCCAATATCTCCAACGGCAACTTCTTCCTGGGACAACCTCTTAAATGCTCTTGCTCGCAGCTCGATATGGAATTGGTTACAAGCAACTTTTGTGGGGGAGACTAGTGTGCCTCAGCCAACAAATTTGGGGGTACTCGATAATCTCGCACCAACAGTGCAAATCATCCTAGGGATCTCTTTTTTGACTTTGTTGGCAATTGGATTATTTTCCTTATGGAAACGAAGCGTTCGATCAATCCAGGTTGTATTCGTAGAAAGTTAAGTCTTTTGTGTCTGGTGGGAGATGTGTTTGTTGGGTTTTGCTGTTCTAATACAGGTTGGTAGTTTAGGCTGGCCCTAAACTCATGGTAAAAACTTGTGGGGCTCCTGCTTCATTAAGTCCTTACCCCCAAACTCTCACCCTGAGGGCTGACACACACCACGATTTCTGGCCAAAGAGTCAACTTTGGTTACTTCTCTTTCATATTGCTTCTGTTTAGTTTTGTAAGTTTATGTAAAGGATCAAGGAAGCGGGGAGGTTAGCTATTGTCTCTGCCTCTTGAGTTGGTTGAAACTACACTTTCCTTAGGTGAAAAAGACAAGATCTCCTGAGTAAACTGGGAGTGTGGGGTCACGGAAGAGGGTAGAAAGGGAGAAGGGAGTGGAGAAAAATATCTAACTCAATAAAATTAATAAAATAAAAAGAAATAAACTTTCTTCCTTAAAGAGGAAGGAAGGAAGGAAGGAAAGGAAGGAAGGAAGGGAGGGAGGGAGGGAGGGAGGGAGGGAGGGAGGGAGGGAGGAAGGAAGGAAGAGAAAGAAACTACACTATCCTTGAAAACTTCCACCAATTAGGTTGTAAACATAAAAATACGTTCTCACAATGGTGTTTGGCTTGTCTCTATTATAAAATAGATTTGGACAAGTTCATCACTTGAGAAAGTTATCTGGCTCAAACTTAGTTGATCACTTGTCTCTGAGAACTTACCATGTTCATAGAATAAGCAGTGTGGGACAACCAGGCTCGTGCATGTGTGTGTGTGTGTGTGTGTGTGTGCATGTGTTATTCATACTGCCATTAATTTTTTTCCTGCTATTTCTCTTTAACTGAGAGAACTGTGTGAGTTAGAGCATCCCAGTGTTTTCATCATTGTTTTAACAAGCTAAGCCCCAGAAACATACAGGGGCTCTTTAGTGGGATGGAAAGTTAACAGGCTTATTATAAGGAACATCAGGAATGTGTGTAATTTTGTCCAACCTTCAGTAATAATCATAGCTCACCAGGCAGTGGCAGCACACGCCTTTAATCGCAGCAGCTTGATCTCTGAGTTCAAGGCCAGGCTCATCTACAGAGAGAGTCCCAGGACGGAGAAACCCTGTTGAAAATCAACAACAACAATAATAACAATGATAATTCATTTATAGCATGGTTCTCAATGTTTTGGGAAATCTGAATAACTCCATGAAATAGTTTGTTTTCACATGAGAAATGAGGAGAGTGAGGTACATGGAGGCTCAGTGGAAATTTAAGGAGGTAGAATTTAAAGAGGGCTTTTGCTTTGTTTTGTCAAGAAGAACCCCCACACTTAGGCTGACCTCGAATTAGCTGGATAGTAAAAGCTAACACAGGATTCCCTAGCACCCTCGTTCCCCCTTTCAAGTGTCTGAATTACAGTCATGAGGACTTTATTTCTTTCTTTTGGTTTTTCGAGACAGAATTTCTCAGTAGCTATGGCGCCAATGTTGGAACTCGCTCTGTAGACCAGGCTGGCCTCGAACTCACGGACAGCTGCCTGTCTCTGCCCCCTGAGTGCTGGGGTTAAAGGCAGGCCTGTTTGATAAGTATACAAAGAAGCTATTACTGGATCATTTCATAGCTTTTCTTTCTTTTCCAGTTAGGAATCATGGCTGAATGCACATTCAAGTTTAACTTTGGGAAGCTCTGCATAACAGGCAGGACAGGGATTATCACGGCCACTGTGGAAATTGGGTAACTTAGTTGCTGCCCAGGTTCACATGGTTTTGTTAGAGCTTGGGAGCCAGGCGGTGGTGGCGCACACCTTTAATCCCAGCACTCGGGAGGCAGAGGCAAGCGGATCTCTGAGAGTTCGAGACCAGCCTGGTCTACAAGAGCTAGTTCCAGGACAGGCTCCAAAACCATAGAGAAACCCTGTCTCGAAACCCCCCCCCCCAAAAAAAAAGAGCTTGGGAAGCTGGAGCTAGAACCCAATGTTTAGGATTTCAAATTGAATTTTTGTTCAAAAACTCATAAAATAGAAGAAATAAACATGACTCATCAATACGAGATTGTATGCACACATCAACACATCTCAGTTACGGAACGCTAGAGTGGAATATAGCAACACAAACTTGGTTCAGTGCAGTCAGAGAGATGAGCTTTCAGACTCTCGAACAGTGCAGGCAAAAGTATCAAACCAGAAACCAGCTGTGGCGATGCATGACGGTAATGCCATCGTTTGGAAGGTGGGGGTAGGGTGATTGGAAATTTAATACCAAGTTGTAGGGCCTGCCTAGGATACACGAGACCCCATCTCTAAAAGAAAAGGAAGAAAAAGGAGCAATACAGCAGAGTGAGTAACCGTGTGGGCTCAGGAGTCGGACTGCTTGGTAGACATTTTTGCGAACTGTCTGCTCTGTGAACTGAGATCACTCACTGGACCTCTAGCTCAGTTCCCTTGTCTGTGAAATGGTCTTAGTGGAATGCCTTATGGGGTTGTGGTGAGATATAAAGGAGACAGACTGTGTAATCAAGCCTAACCCATGCGTATTCATTAAGCAGTGTTAATTGCTCTGAGGAAAACAGTGATGGGTTTGTTTTTAACCTACCAGGAATCTATTCCTGGTTAGGAATAAATTCCAGGTTAAATCTATTCCAGGTTAAAGCAGTTTTTCCATGACCAGTGTCTTAGTTTGGGGAAGGGGCTGTCAGCTGTGCTGAAACACCATGACCAGAGCAACCTGGGAGGAGAGGGGTTATTTGGCGCATACTTCCACATCACAGTTCACCATGGAAGTCAGAACAGGAGCTCAAACAGATCAGGAGAAACCAGGGAGGGTGCTGCTTACTGGCTTGGTCTTTATGGTTTTCTCAGACTGCTTGCTTATAGAACTCAGGACCACCACCCCGGGGATGGCACCACCCACAATAGGCTGGGCCCTCTCCTATCAAACGCCAACTAAGAAAATGGCCTACAGGCTCGGCGACAGCTCCGTTTTATGGAGGCTTCTTCTCCATTGAGGTGCCCTCCTCTCGGATGACTTTAGCTTGTGTCAAGTTAACATAAAACTAGCCAGTACTACCAGAAAATCGACTTTTTAGATCTCTTTACTTGGGAGAATTCCTGGATTCCAGTCCTGGCTTTATCAATTCCAGTCTGTGACATTGCACATTGACAGGGTTCACACTGGAAGGTGTGAACTAGTGTGAACTAGTGGATGAGTGCATCTATTCCGGGGGTTCCTGCATGAGTTAGCATGGAGCCCGCCACATGGTAACAAACTTGAGCAAATGGAACTTACTATTATGCTTTTCTTTGGTTTTTCAAGACAAGGTTTCTCTGTAGCTTTGAAGTCTGTCCTGGAACTATAGACCAGGCTGGTCTCAAACTTACAGAGAGATCCACCTGCCTCTGCCTCCCAAGTGCTGGGATTAAAGGCGTGCGCCACCACTGCCTGGCCTATTATGCTCTTTATTTTCCTAAGTAGAAATCAAACCCCTACCACTCTGGTGACGGTGAACAAAAGAGTAAAAGTAGGAGGGCTGGAGAGATGACTTGGCTAGGTTAAGAGCACTGGGTGCTCTCACAGAGGACCCAGTTTTGATTCCCAGCACCCACATAGCCGCTCACAACCATCTGTAACTCCAGTTCCAGGGAATCCCATACCCTCTTTTGGCCTCCTTGGGCGCCAGCCAGGCATATAAGTGCTATATCTATATACATGCAAGCAAAGCACTCATACACGTGACAAGGTCTTTAAAAAGATTAAAAGTCAGCGTGAAATGTTTCGTTAAAGAAAAAGCTTGGCTTAGTTAGGAATGAGGGAGTGTTGTTACTAGAAGACTGTCGTTCTGTTTGGGGTGTGTAGTTAGTTGCCTGTGACTTTTCGCTTGCATGGCCAAGTAACACTTGTTTTGTTTCATTTTAGAAAATCGTGGTGTTTGTGATCACACTCTACCAACTTTACAAGAAAGGCTCAGATTTCTTTCAGGCTTTGCTAGCCAACCCAGAAGGAAGCGGTCGCCAGATGCAAGACAATAGTAATATCTTCCTGTCTTTGGGTCTGCAAGAGAAAATCTTGAAAAAGCTTCAGATGGTAGAAAACAAAGTGAGGGACCTGGAGGGGATGCTTGTTGCCCAGAAGCCCTCTGTGAAGCGGAACTGCTCCTCTGAGCCCTACTGCAGCTGCTCCGACTGCCAGAGCCCCTTGCCCACATCAGGGTTTACTTCCACATCTGAAATGTGATGGACTCCAATCTTTTCCATAAAAGCACTGCTTCCCTCGTGTGTGCAGTGGTGTATCAATAAAATAGAGAACTATATTGAAATTACCCAGCAAAGATCTGATAGCCTCTTCCACAGGGCCCAGAGTCTACCTTGTGTGTGTTGGGTCATGTGGGGTAATGACAGTTGAAAATGTCTCTGAGCATGGGGGCTGGGGCTTGTTGGGAAGTCATTTGCCTGGCATAGACAAGTATGCTGCTGATTCAGCAGGCTGGAGACCATAGAGTAATGCAAGATAGCCAGACTGGAGGGGAAGCCGATGTAGAAAGAAGGGGGGTGCTCAGGGCTGTGGCTCTGAGGTCCATGCTGAAGACACTGGAGAAGATGTGATGTAAGCCAGTCACAGTTTGAGGGCCATAGTGTGTGAACAGACGGTCCCGTGCTGGTCCCTGTCATAAGAAAAGTGTGCAGTCCAGGAACCCCTGGATTTTTCAGAGGTGAGCAATGGGGAGAGTATTCATAAAGGAGGACATTGTGGACTTGTTTGTTTTCTAGGCAAGGATTCACTAGGTGGCCCAGCATGCCCTGGAACTGTGTGTGTGTGTGTGTCTGTGTGTGTGTATCTGTGTGTTGGGGCAGGGAGTGGGAATGGGGGTGTGTTGCCTGCACATCTGTACACCACTTTCTTGCCTGGTATCCACAGAAGCCAGAAGCAGTACCCTAGGACCAGAGTTGCAGGTAGCTGTGTGTAGCTAACAGGGCCAGCCTCCAGTCAGCACCAAGGTAAATAGAATCCACAAAGGCGGTGGGGGGCTAGACTTTTTCTGAGGGGAAAAATAAGTAGACACACGCTATCTGCTGGTAGCCTAAGAAGAACATGCACATGCTGTCCGGATGGTCACCTTCTCCTCTTTATCTTAAAATAATCTCTTTCTTGACACTCTCTCTGCACAGTTACATTCTGTCTACATTCACATGGTTACACATCTCTAACATACATTTCTACATGTCTTGCAGCTTCATCGTCCCTGCCTTCACACAGTCACAGATCTCCGCAAGGCCACAGCCATACATCTGATTTACATGTCCTCTCACCATAAGGCAATTTAGACAGCTCCTAGGCAGAGCTTCTCTAGGTAGCAGCAGCAGCAGCAGCGCTCACACGCACTCTCTGTCACACTCACTGCTTCTACATTACCCACACGCTCTCTGCTCACTCACGCTTCTCTCATTCAGCACACACACACACACACACACACACACACACACACACACACACACTGCGGCAGCTCTCACATAGCTCTGCACAGCCGTCTTTCTCCACACCCATGCCGCCTACCCTTCTTATACAGCCAAACTCTGGACAATTAGAAGTTACATCTTCAGGCCCGACCCATTCTCATAACACAAGATAAGTCACCTAGTTTCTCCTAGGTTAGCGATGTCACATTGACCCTAGCACGTAGCTCTAAATTGGTGAGGGTTCCCAGACAGTAAACAACTGGCTGGACCTTGATGTTGGGGAGGATGTGCGGATGAAAGTTGCTTCAAACTCTAACCTTGAATCAGAAAAACAACAGCTGGGAAAATGACCTGCTGTATTTGCTTCTAGGGGCGACCAGATACTTGTCTCTAGGGGCGACCAGCCTGCTTTGAATTTGTTCTGAAGTCCAAAATTAGCTGTCTGTGTAAAAGGCTGTCTTTGTGACTGAGAATTCTGTCAGTCTGAGTAATGTAAAATATCCTAGTATTATTTCTATCCATCAAAACTGTGCAGAATCGGGCTGGTGAGATGGCTCAGTGGTTAAGAGCATTGCCTGCTCTTCCAAAGGTCCTGAGTTCAATTCCCGGCAACCACATGGTGGCTCACAGCCATCTGTAATGAGGTCTGGTGCCCTCTTCTGGCCTGCAGACATACACACAGACAGATTATTGTATACATAATAAATAAATATTAAAAAAATTGCACAGGATCATCTTCCTGAACACCCACAGCTATATGTGAGCCCAATAAGTGTAAAAGATACCCCGAAAGGGCTGTGGAAAGAGCCCCACAGCTGTTCTTGGGGAAGAAATGCAGTGGCTCATGAGAGAAATCACAGAGACAAACAGTTCTCTACAGCCAGTGACCCTGCAGCCTTGCC
>NW_026068004.1:2106221-2268738 GCF_014885135.2 Alexandromys fortis
GAGCACGTAGAGGGAGCTCTATTTTGATTATGCTTAGCCTTGATTTATGTCTGGAACCCTGAGTGGGGTGATGTAATGAGCCTGCCAAGTTCTTTGATCTGTTTTGTACAAAAACTGAAGCTTTGCAGAAGTAAAATTGCAGCAGATTTTCACTACACAGTGTGTCTGTCTGTCATTCCCTTGCGTCGTATCCTGGCTATCCTATCCTTCAACCCTGTCCTCCCGTGGATAGCAGTCTCATAGAGGGACGGTCCGTGGCACTTCTCTTCTTTTTTTTTTTTAAAGAATATTTATTATATATACTGTGTTCTACCTGCATGTATGGCTGCATGCCAGGAGAGTGCACTAGATCTCATTATAGATGGTTGTGAGCCACCATGTGGTTCCTGGGAATTGAACTCAGGATGTCTAGAAGAGCAGCAAGTGCTCTTAACTACTGAGGCATCTTTCCGCCCCAGAGAAACTTCTTTTCCTTTCAGTGAGTATACAGAGACGTCTAGCTGGTCAAGCTACTAAAAATAATGACTATGAGTGCTTAGCTTTAAATGGGACACACTGCCTATCACCATCCTGCCCTCGAGGTTCAGGGGACATCGGGACACACTATCACCATCCTGCCTTCAAGGTTCAGGGGAACATTGAAGAAGAGGGAGTGGAAAGAATGTGAGCGTCAGAGATGGCAGGAGTGTTCTAAAATGCTCTCTGCAGAAATGACGTGGCCATCATGCTTGCAAACTCACAGTGGCTACAATCACCTCTATAAGACAATACAGTAAAAATTCTAGTATGGATGAGGGTAAGACTCACCAGGCCTCGCTCTTAGCTTAGAAGTTTGTTGTAAGGAGGCTGCTTGTTCATTTCCCGCCGCCCAGACTCCTGAAATAACCACACAGCCATTAATCTGTGTATTGCCACGATGATGTGGCTTACCGGGTAAAGTTCTATCTGGTGTCTGTCTCCAGCAGGGTTACATGGCTTCTCTCTCACTTCTCCTCCTTTCTCCCAGCATTCAGTTTAGTTTTCCCTGCCTACCTCTATTCCCTGCACAGGCTCAAGACAGTTTCTTTATTAACCAATGGCATTCACAGCATACAGAGGGGAATCCCACAACAGCAGTTTTTGACACTTACTGGCTGCCATGGAATAGAGAATCATTTTCTTTGGAGGCGTGGCCACTGGTAGGTTGCCCATGTTCTAATAGATGGCCTACACCCACACAGGCAATAATACTCGGAATCATTGGTTTTCAAAAAGAAGACATGGGCCTTTAATCTCAATACTCTGGAGACAAAGGTCTGTTGTGGAATATTAGTTTAAGGTGTGTTACATTTGTTTATGATGTGGAACATTTGTTTAATGATGTAAAGATGTTACATTCTTTTATGTTGCATCTGTTTAACTCTGTAAAAGTGTTACTTTGCCTGTCTAAAATGCCTGATTGGTCTAATAAAGATCTTAATGGCCAATAAGTTAGGCAGGAGAGAGGGATAGGCGGAGCTTCCAGGTGGAGAGAACAAATAGGAGAAATCTAGGCTCTGGGGAAGAGAGAAGGAAGAGGAAAGAATGAGATGAAGACACCAAGGGCCCGCCACACATATAAAACTAGAGATAGGGGCAGAGAACAGACATGAAGTTGGGTACAAATTGTTCCCTCCCTGTTTTTAACCATCTTGAAAATTTAGGAATACTTTCTAATGGACGAGGGTGGTTATTTATTATGGCTTAGATATGAAATATTTCCCATAGGTTCATGTGTCTCATCCTCATACAATGTTTTGAGAGATTAGAGATTATAGGGTCTTTAAGATGTGGGCCTTTACTGGAGGAAATATGTTGCTAGGGCCTTATATCAACTCCTGTTCTGGCCTGAGTCCTTTATTTCCTGGTCCACTGAAGTGTGAACAAGCAGCCTCATGCTCCCGCTACCACAGAACCAGCTACTTCAGATGCCCTGCCTGCCCCACCACAATGGACTGTACCTTCTCAAACCCATGAGCAATAGATCCCCAGTTGCTGCTTTCTGGGATTTTGTCAAAGTAACTAATACAGAAAATCAGTACCAGGAGGTGTAATCTTCGTTGTGATAAACCCGACTTTTGTTCGTCAGCCTTTCTAACTGGTTCGTAGGAGGAATGTGGATGAGTTTCATGCTGTGTGCTAGAGGAGTTCTGGAGTGTCATAGCAGAACTTATTCTGATGAGAGTTTGGAAGGGCAGGCCGTCAATGCAAATGCAATCAACGGAGGCCATGCTTCTGAGGTTTCAGAGGGGAACAAGAACTCTATTGGGAATTAGACACACGTATTTGGTGTTTCACTATAATGAAGGGGCTCTATATTACATGCTGCTAATTAGCTGTCAGTCTAGGGAATTCAAGAGCAACACAAGATTCGGTGGCATTGGTGTGTGTGAACCTTCCCCTGCTGCACAGAGAATAGAGGTGATGAGGAAGAAGGCTCCAGCAAAATGAATCTCAGAGACAGAGCAGACCACCTGACCAGAGGAGCAAGACTGAGATGATCGACTGCTTGTTTTCCTCCCATATATAATCTGCTGGCTGGAAATGAGGTGTGGGGGGAAAGATGGTAGAGCCTTCGAATGTTAATCTACTATTTTCGGATTGCTGGCTTTCATCATAAAACACAAAGATCCAGTGCCTGGCTTTTGCTTGTGTGGCAGGTGGCAGGGACTTACAAATGGGGCTTTCCCATCAACTCATGTTCCTGCTTCCTGCATGTGTATTTCATACTGCTAAACCAACAGGGTCAATTCACTTTCGCTTCCTGTTTTGTTAGAAGCGTTAACAGCTATTTTATGTGCATTGGTGTTTTGCCTCTATGTGTATCTATGTGAGGGTGTCAGATTCCCTGGAGCCGGAGTTACAGACAGTTGTGAGCTGCCATGGGAGTGCTGGGAATTGATCTTGGAACCTCTGGAAAAACAGCCAGTGTTCTGAATCCCTGAGCCATCTCTCCAACCCCAGGAAGTCCTTTAATAACTAGATAAGAATGGGGGTACTGGAGCAATAGCTCAGCAGTAAGTACTAGCTACTCCTGAAGCCCACCAGGGTTCAATTCCTAGCATCCATATGGCAGCTCACAACCCTCCTACAGCTCCAGTCCCAGAGGATACAATGCCTTCTGTGGCCCCCACGAGCACTGCATGAGGGTGATGTACAGACATACACACAGGCAAAACATATATACACACAAAAGAATTTTTAAAATTAAAAAAAAATGGTAGTAGTTCTTGATAATGTCAACCAATTGTTTGCTCTTGTTACATTCTAAAACTCGAAGTTCTGCTGACAATCAAGCACACCACTGATTTTGCTGAAGCAAAAATTCCCCAAAGAACATTTGGTTTGCAAAAAAGAGTTTGTGGGGGGCTGGAGAGATGGCTCAGTGGTTAAGAGCATTGCCTGCTCTTCCAAAGGTCCTGAGTTCAATTCCCGCAACCACATGGTGGCTCACAACCATCTGTAAAGAGGTCTGGTGCCCTCTTCTGGCTGCAGACATGCACACAGACAGAATATTATATACATAATAAATAAATAAATATTAAAAAAAAAGGAGTTTGTGATCGGGCTGGAGAGATGGCTCAGTGGTTAAGAGCATTGCCTGCTCTTCCAAAGGTCCTGAGTTCAATTCCCGCAACCACATGGTGGCTCACAACCATCTGTAAAGAGGTCTGGTGCCCTCTTCTGGCCTTCAGGCATACACACAGACAGAGTATTGTATACATAATAAATAAATAAATATTAAAAAAAAAGAGTTTGTGATCCTATTATACTGAAATAATTCACAATGTCTGGTGGTTTATACTGATTATTCTCAGGTGGATGAATTTAGGTACAGTTGAGAAATTTGAAACCTTGTTAATCTCACATCTTTAGCATTACAATTTCACCATAATTTACATATATTTTAGGTGAAGCTACAGACTTAGCTCAATTCACTATAAATGACTATGCAAATTAGCAAAATCAGTTTTTAGAAACTATTAACTAAATCATATTTACATTTACTTTTGTTCAGAAAAAAAAAATCTGACTTCACTTTTCAAGTAAATTCAATGTATTAACAGGGGTCAGTGACCCCATTTCATTGATGAATTCCAAGGCAAAACTGTACTGAGTTGTGTGAGTGTGTGTGGGGTAGAGTGTTGGAGGAGGCGTTTGAAACAAGGTCTTGCTGGGATTTCAGACAGTGGCCACCAAGCTCACCCTGCCTGTTTGGGGTTAGAAATGCTATCCATAGTTGCCTTGTCCCAGGACACACAGGCAACATGCCCCCTCTGACTGCACTTGGAGAGAGTAAGGTGAAATGTCTAAATAAAAGTCCTCATCAGTAGTGTAATTTTCACCCTCTCTAATACTCCCGAAGTCAGGACTTCCCAAGACTAGCGGTATGACCCAGCAGTAATGCCTTGTTTGGCTAGTTATCCCAGCGATGCCCCTCTAATCTTCTGAACGGCACTAAATAGAAGAAAGGAAAGTTTTAGAGCTTCTCCCATCCTTCCCAGCTACTTCCAGGGAGGAGTGGGCCCGCCCTGTTAGTTCCCGCTAAACCTGGCTACCAACCGGCCTGCACAATAGCGGTAAGCACAACAGTCGACCGCCTTCTCTGGGGAAGCCGCCAAAGCAAGAGAGGCGGCGACCACGCGGACCCTCCCCGGGATGAGTCCGGAACCTTTGAGTTGGAGTCCCCGGCGCCGAGTCCGGAGGGATGTTTCAGGTGTACCTCCGCTCGGTCTTCGGACCGGAAGTGAGGAAGGTGGGGCATGTCTTAATTCTAGCAGAAATGAGTAGGCTCTGAGGGCGTAAGGAAGGGGAAGAGTGTCTTTGTGACACTGCTAGCGGCGTTGAGGGGATGGGAGTGTGAAGAGGCTAAGGGACCCATATCGCTGCGACACCGCTGGCACTGAGGGACGCGAGTCGCTGTGGCACCGGTGCACGCTGAAGGAGCGGGTGGAATTGGGTGACCATGGGGATGTGGGCAGCGGTGGACACTATGTGGGATTTCCCTGTGGAGAAGCGAATCTTCGGGGCGGTGTTGCTCTTTTCCTGGACCGTGTATCTGTGGGAGACCTTTCTAGCACAGCGGCAGGTAAGCATAGACGGCCGCCCGACCCCAGCCCCTGGGCAGCCTTAGATTAGCCTGTGCCTCCACCCAAATCCCTAGAGCTTCTCCCAGGCGTAGCACCAGTCTCTGTACTCCTTAACTCCCAGTGAGCTCCCTAATTTTTCCCAGTGCTGACTGTGACTTTGAGGGGTTCTTGGGACGGCAGGAAGTTGTCTGCACCGTGTAATGGGACCCAAGCCTCTTAGCGTCTCATGAGAGGAAAGCCGTCCTCGGTCAAGCTAGAGCCTGTCTGTGCCTGCATTACAGCACCTTAGGATCCTTGGGCCCAAGCTTGACCCCTTTGTCTTTGGTATAAGCTGTCTAAATGAAGAGGCTAACGTTTTAGAGTAACAGCTTGCCATGACATTGATATTGCCTTGCTCAACCACAGGATTAGGAAACTTTTTTTTTTTTTTGAAAGGTCCGCACTCTTTTTCAAAATCCTCTTTAGTGCTTATGCGGTTTGGAGCCCAAAATATATGTGTTTGTGTGTCCGGTTTTCATTAGCACGTCCCCTTTGTTTTTGTTTAAAAATTTGAGTAGTGCAGTGGAGAAGCTAGCGGTTCCCCGGATATAGCCATAATGAACAGTTTGAAGAAATTTGAACGTTTTAAGTGAGATGGACTTTGTAACTGAGTATTGTAGTCTCTCACTGCTGGTTGGCTTAATTTAACCCCATTTCTCTGACGTTCTTGAGAACCTTTCCCTTTAACTGCTGGACCTGTTTCTTGAGCATTGCAGCCTTTTTTCTTCTGCAGTTTTTTTTTTTAATTTACACTGTGTGTGTGTGCGTCTGTGTGTGTGTGTGTGTGTACAAATTTATTTGCCAAGCAAGTGCTCTTCCACTGAGCTACATTGCCAGCCTTCATGAATCTCTTAACTGCAAGGGTTTTTTTTTTTTTTTGCTGTTGTTTTGTTTTTGTTTTTTTTTTGTTTTTTTTTTTTTTTCAAGACAGGGTTTCTCTGTGTAATAGTCTTGGCTGTCCTGGAACTCACTGAGATCTACCTGCCTCTGCCACCTGAGTGCTGAGATTAAAGGCGGGTGCCACCACCACCCAGTTTGTTTGTCTGTTTGTTTGCTTAAAAAAAAATCTGTCAACAACAGGTTGTGCCTCAGTCTCCTCCTTTAGTATGTTCCAAGTCTTAAATTACTATAGCTAGGTACTCAGAGCTTCATTAGTTCAGACTTGCATAAGTACCCTTGCCTGAGGCAAACACACAGCAAACAGCATCCCCAGCAGGCTGAGATGTTGAGCGCTAACCTTACAGTTCACTACTATGCCTAGGAATATCTTTGTGAGGTTATTCCTTAATGCCTTCAGGTGGCCTTGTTTGGTGGTTTTGTTGTTGTTAACATATGGTAGAAAAAGTGTTTGTTTTAAAACCATTGAAGAAGATCTGGTCCATTACACCTTTTGGTATCTGTTCCCTGTGTTATGTCCTAGGGACTGGAATTACCTTTTAGAGTTTGACATGGTGAGAAAATTTGTTGTAAAGATTTGATAAGTTTCTGTCACTCCTCTGTGCCTTAATTTGACCTCTAGGACAAAATTTAATGATGAGCCATTATTATATCAAATGTGTCTGCTGATGTGTGTAATGGTGTAGTGAGCATTCCTGCTTCTCTTTTATCTTGCATTGTTTCCTATGTTGTAAGACTTCCATTGTACTCAGAATGAGTGGTCCCCTTATGATGCTGCAAGTTTGGTTCACACCGGCAAACTGAAAGTGTGACTAAAACCCAGATGGCCATTCCACGTAGTCACCTGGCCTCGGGATTTTTAAATTTTTATTTATTTTTTAAAATTTTTATTTATTTATTTTTGTCTGCTCCTACTCTCCTGTGACACTTGTTTCAGTAGTCAGGGTTCCTGACTGAATGTGGTCTGCACATGCCTGTAACAAATTCTACAAGCTTACCTGACAAACTGGTGCTGCAGAACCTTTGTTATTTGACCACAAATTACTATTGTGTAATAAAAAATATTCATTAAAGTCTTTTTATTAATATTTCAGAGAAGGATATACAGAACAACAACTCATGTACCATCAGAGCTAGCGCAGATTATGGACTCGGACACATTTGAGAAGTCGCGACTGTATCAACTGGATAAAAGTACCTTCAGCTTCTGGTCCGGACTCTATTCAGTGGTGGAAAGCACTGTGAGTGATTTCTTTCTTGGAGACACAGCTCTCGGGTTGTTCTGTACTTGGTAATACTTGGTTTTGTTTTTGCATTTTTGTGATACAGAGGTTATAATGCCTGTAAATCCTAGAACGCCTTCTTAAAATGTTTATGTGTGTTTACTCTGACACTGTCTTACTTGCTCTGTAGACCAGGCTAGCCTCAAACTCACAGAAATCCTCCTGCTTCTGCCTCCCGAGTGCTGGGATTAAAAATGTGTGCCACCCCACCTGGCAACTACAGCAGCTCCTATAAAAGAAAGTATTTAACTGGGGCTTGCTTAAAGTTCCAGAGATTAATTCATTGTCATCATGGCAAGAAGCATGGTGGCATGTAGCATGGTACTGGAGAAGTAGATGAGAGTTCTTCATCCAGATCCATAGGCGGCAGGAAGAGAAAATGATACGGGGCCTGCCTTGGGCGTTTGAAACCTCGGAGCCCACCCTGAGTGACACACTTCCTCCAGCAAGGCCACACCCCCAGTTCTTCTCAAGTAGCCCCACTCCGTGATGATTAAGCATGCAGATGTACGGGTCTCTCAGAGTCATTCCTAGGAGTCAAACCTAGAACCTTGAGCAGTCTACCCCAGCCATACCCCGGCTGTTGCCTTAATGATAGTAATGAATGTAGTGTGAGAGGTGAGAGAAGAGGCGCTTCCATTGCTTAGTCAGTTGAAAACAGGATATGGTAACTGTCACCTGAAGGCCAGATATGAAAAGAACCTTATATTATATGTGTCCTTTAACAATCCGTACAGGTCTACTGCTTCCACTGCAGCCTCCTCTGCCTCCTTTTGATTTGATTTGTTTGTTTGTTTGAAGCAGGTTTTCTCTGCATAATAGTCCTGGCTGTCCTAGAATTTACTCTGTAGACCAGGCTAGCCTCAGTCTCGGAGATCCGCCTGCCTCTGCCTCCTGAGTACTGAGATTAAAGGTGTGTGCCCCCACCACCAGGCTCTTTCTCTTCTTTCTCTTCCTCCTTTTCCTACTCTTGCTGAAGATTGAACTAAAAGTCTTTTATAAACTAAGCTTCTTTGAAGTTCTTTGTCTTTATCCCCACATGACCCTGATAAAAAGACAGGAAAAGCATTTTCAGCTTTTCTGTGATTATCACTAGTAAGTAGTTGCTGGAAAGATGGCAGTAATTTGGTAGTACTGGTGATCATGGGAATGGCGTGTGTTGTGATAGAAAGTAGGGGTAATGCCATCAGTGTTATGACTTTACAGTTTGCTGAGGCTCACCTCTAAACAGTACTGATGGACCAAAGCTGGAAACAGTACTAGTTATTTTCATTTCATAGAGTTTTTATGTCTATTAGTTGATGTTTATAATAGTAAAGTAGAGGGATAGTCATTTTCCCCCTTTCTGGGAAGAAATGAAGGCTCAGAGAAATTAAATGGCCCATTTAATGGCCAAGTGGGAGAACTGGGTTTGCAGTTTTGCTCCACTGAGTCTTTACGCTGAAGAAAGTGTTCTTCCAACTATGGACCACAGTGTGAATGTGGTGGGATTAAGTTCTGGAAAATTAGGAGCTGCATTTACCACTGAACAAAACCCCCTTATTTTGTATTGACCAAAATTAAAAGATTTGTATATTTTGAACACAAAGAGAACATTAAGTTTACCCTCCCTCACACACACATACACATACACTGTTTGCACTGTTTTTTTGTATCTGAGAAAAACTTAGCAAACCCTGTATAAACCAATCGTGAGGGCTACTTTTCACATAAGTGTGACAAAGCAGCCCAGACTCTGAGATAGACTTCACCTGGTCTCTCACGGAATCCTTAAGAACCCTTCCTAGAAATGGAGTGGCTAGCACTGTGGCGCTATATCCTGTAATCCTAGCTTCCTAAGAGTTGTGGCAGAAGGATTGCTTGAGTCTGAGAGATGGAGACTGCCCTGGGCAATACAGCAAGACTGTAGTAAAACACCATCAAGAACTGTTAGGGTTGGAATGGAGAAGACCGGAGTAGAAAAGCTCAGGTTGTGTGTGTGGTGTCTGCAGCCCGTTTGCCTGTGTGCGTGAGCACGTGTAGAGGTCAGAGGCTGACGCTGAGTGTCTTCTGCAACCTCTTCTCTATCTGATTGCTTGAGACAAGCTCCCTAACTGAACCTATAGATAACTAATTGGGTAGCCTAGATGGCTAGCGAGTTCCATGGCTTCTTCTGCTTACCTCTCTAGAAGTGGGATTACAGGTTTGAGCCCCATGCCTGGATTTTCATGTGGGTGCTGGGATTCCAAAGTCAGGTCCTCACTAAGCCATCTTCTCTTCTCAGTACTTTTGGTTTTGTTTTGTTTTGGTTTGGTTGGGGGGTGAGGAGGGGTTGGGGTGGTCTCACTATGTAGCCTGGCTATCCTAGAATTTGCTATGTAGACCATGCTGTCCTTGAATCCTCTTAGCCTATTGAATGTTGGGATTAAAAGAAGTGACCCACTAAACTCAGCTAAGCTCCATTTTTTCTTTCTTCTTTAGGTTCTACATATTTCTACACAAACATTTCCATCTTTGTTTTGTGTTTTGAGACAGGGTTTCTCCAGGTAGTCTCAGCTGTGCTGGAACTCACTCTGTAGACCAGGCTGGCCTTGAACTCCCAGAGATCACTTGCCTCCTGAGTGCTAGGATTAAAAGCTACCACTATAGCCTAGCTGCATTTTCATCTCTTTAAGCCTCATTTTCTCCTGAAAAGTAACAAGAGTTGGAGATGTGGCTCAGTGGTTAATAGTATGTTCTGCTCCTCCAGAAGAGCCAAGTTTAATTTCCAGTTCCTACACTGGGGGGCTCACAGCTGCTCAAAACTCCAGCTGCAGGGAATCCAGGTACCTCTTTTGGTCTCCATGGGCACTTGGAATTGCATGCACATACCCCTAACACACACACACACACACACACACCTAACACATACACACACCCCTAACACACACACACCTAACACATACACACACTCCTAACACACACACACACACACACACACGAAATAAATGTTTGAAAACATAAAATAAAATGAGAGGTGGATAGTCACTGGACCTTTGTAAGGCTTGTGGCATGGACTGAGTAGGCAAGGTAATATACATGAAGCACTTCATACAAGGCTCAACATGTAACAAGCACTGGATTTCTTTGGGCATTACTTTAACCTCTCTGTGTTCCGGTTACATTCCTGCCATGTCTGCTTTTAAGACTATTGAAATAATACATATGTCAGAGTACTGGAGTTGTGTCTGTTGCGCTTATTGATTCTTTTCCTAGGACTCCCAGGAGTGTACTCGGAGGATTATTAGCATGGAGAGAGTGTATAGCTCACCATACTTGTTTTTCAGTCCCCAAAGTAAACTAAACAAGGTTTGGAGCAGCGCTTTCCAAATGTGTTCATAAATCATTCAAAGGCATGGAGGTTTGGTAGTAGCTATTTTCATCTTCTATCAAAGCAGTATAAATCCTTGATTCTACAGTAATTGTTAGTATTGGGAGGAAGATTAAGGGAGTGCCATCCTAGGTCAGTCAACAACTGTAGCATATGACAGATAGTGCTGCCAGAACGTATCTTTTAGGAACAAGTTTCTTTTGGCCACGATGGAGTTAATTGTAGCATAGTATTAATTCGTGCACCTGGAGGTCACAGTCGGATTATTTAAACAATCACCTGTAAGTGGGTATCTGCCAGATTCACCTGTAGGCTCTTGGGTCCCAGCCCAGCCTCTGCAGGCTGTGGCCCAAGACTGCATTCCTGACTAACCTCAAGCACTGCTGCTCCTGGCTCTCCTCAGAAGCTTACTTGAGACCTGTGCAAATCAGTGGAGCTGGTAAAACTCTAAATGACAGCCAGGTGTGGGAATGCATGCCTCTAATCACAGCACTGGGGAGACTGAGGCAGGAGTATCATAATGAGTTCAAGGTCAGCTAAGGCTACATAGTGAGTTCTAGTTGTGCCTTGACTGTTTCAAAAATGAAACAAAAAGTGTAAAGGATGGGTAGTATGCGGTGTGTCTGCGTTTGTAGAGAAATAAGAACACAGGTGCAGTGGACAGAAATGTAGTGTGGGCGCTGGAGAGCAGCTGCTAATCCCAATAAAGCTAACAGTCACCATGGAGAGAGCTTCGAAAATACAGTTCTGGCCAGACGTGGCATGCACATCTTTATCCCAGCACTTGGAAGGCAGAAGCAGGCAGCCTGGTCTGTGTGGTGAGTTCTAGGACAGCCAGGGATGCATAGTAAGACCCTGTCTCAACAAAAAACAAGTTGTGAATGAGTGCAATCTGGTATCCTTTATATATACACTTAAAAGTAGAGAATCTCTGCATTTCATCAATGTATATAAAAATGGAAAGTAGCTTGGAAGAATATTCATAAAATATTATTTTTCCCAAGCCCTTCAAGCTGGCTTGTAGATACAGCTTAGAGTTATAGACCTAAAGCCCTGTGTTCCATCCCCAGCAAAACACAAACCCACAAAACAAAACCTGAATGAGGAGACATATTTGAATTCATAGCTATGAGCGTGGTTGATTCTTGATCTTGTGTTTCTGAGTTCCTATCTGGAGAAAAACACATTGGTTCTTGACAAAGTGAGCTTTGCAGCCTCATTGTTACTAGGACCTGTTGTGGTAATTGGAGTTTCTTTATAAGGTGGTGCCAGTGATCAAATCCAGGGCTTTATATATGCAAGTACTCTACCAGTACGCAACATCGCTAGCTCCAGAAGTTGACTGACTCCCTTTCTTCCTTCCTTCCTTCCTTCCATCTCTTCCTTCCGCTTCCCTCCTTCTCTTCCTTCCGCTTCCCTCCTTCTCTTCCTTCCCCCTTCCCTCCTTCTCTTTCTTCCCCCTTCCCTCCTTCTCTTTCTTCCCCCTTCCCTCCCTTTTTTCTTCCTCCCTTCCCTCCCTCTTTCCTTCCCCTTCCTTCCGTCTCTTCCTTTCCCTTCCCTCCCTTTTTTCCTTCTCTCTTCCCTCCCTCTTTCCTTCCCTCCCTCCCTTTCATTTCTTCCTTCCTTCCCTACAACTGGAGGTTGCACCAGGGCGTCCTGCAGGCTAAGCAGTCACTTCACTACTAAGCACTCCCTTGCTGTCTTCCCAGCCCTTCAGGCAGGTCTCACTGTTTCTTGGGCTGGTCTTTAACTCACGCTATAGCCCAGGCAAGTTTTGAACTTGTAATCCTGCCTTAGTCTCCTGGTTAGATGGGATTACAGGCTGCTGATCACACATTGTTTTCATGATTTGAGCTGCTTCGTGGTTTCTGAAGTTCTGGTGATTTGGTGAGTGTTGGTTTACTTATTTGCCCAAGACAGAGTGGTAAGGGCCTACTCCTGAGGCCCTGACTCCTGCCTCGGGACTCATCTTTTCCTACCCAGGGAAGGCCTGCGTACCCTATTCTGCCCCACAGTCTGCTGCATGGGTGGGACTTCTGTATCAGTACTATTTCTTTAGCAGCTAGCTGTGTAGGAAGCAGGGGGCTCATTCAAACTTGAGTTCAAAACCAACCTGAGCAACATAACAAGATGATGTCTGAAACATCTGTAAGCTAATACTCTTTTCCTGACTGAAAAAGACAGTTTCCTTTCATGGAAAAGATAGTTAAAGCCAGATTGCCTGGTTCACGTGCCATCGGTTGCTCCTTACCAATGTAAACTTAGTTTGATTGATATGTTTTGATTTTAGTCTCTTGACAAAAGTCTTTAATTTTTATAAGCTATTACGGTTAACACATGATTTTCATTTCTAGGGTACACTGATGTTTTTGATACATTATAATATTGTTCAGGATAATTAGCATATCTGTCACCATAAACAATAGTCGTGTGTGTATGTGTGTGATATAAACATTGAAACCTTCTCTTCTACCTGTTTTCAAATTCAACTATACAAAAACTAGAATCTGTTCCCACTGTAACCTTGTACTGTTAGTGAATTCCTCCTCAGTCTCACTCCTAGTTTTTATTTTTAATTGTCACATAATAATTATACACATTTATAGAGTACAGTGTAATTTAGAAAATTTATGCCATGTGTGGCAATCGGACCAGTGTAATTAGAATCCCATTTCCTTAAATATATCTATGCCAGAAACCTTTGGATTTGTGGTTCTTGTGAAACACTTCATAAATTGTTGTAGGCTCAAGTTACTGATTTTCCATAGATGTCTGAATTAACCTCTACTGACTGTTTTGATATTCATTATCTAGCGTGTTTCTTTCTTTTTTTTTTTTTAAGATTTATTTATTATGTATACACACACCAGAAGAGGGCATCAGATCTCATTCTAGATGCTTGTGAGCCACTATGTGGTTGCTGGGAATTGAACTCACATCCTCTGGAAGAGCAGCCAGTGCTCTTAACCTCTGAGCCATCTCTCTAGCCCTCTAGCATGTTTCTAAATTCATTCCTCCCATCCCCTTCCAGGCTCTAGTGACTACTATTTTATTTTCCCCTAGAAGACTGATTTTTTAAATTTTTTTTTTTTTTAAGATTTATTTATTTTGTTTGCAGTGTTCTGTCTGCATGAGTGCCTGCAGGCCAGAAGAGGGCACCAGATTTCTTTACAGGTGGTTGTGAGCCATCATGTGGTTGCCGGGAATTGAACTCAGGTCCTCTGGAAGAGCAATCAGTGTTCTTAACCGCTGAGCCATCTCTCCAGCCCGAAGGCTGATTTTTAAAATCCTTAAAAAACGATTTATTTGTTGGTGGTGGTATGGGCATGTGTGTACATGATTGGAGGTCATACATGTGTGCCAAGGTGTGCAGATGGAGGTGAGAACCACTTTTGGAAGTCAGTTCTCTTTCATCTTTTATACTGATTCCAGAGAAGGTCATCAGACTATGTGGCAAGTGTCTTTACCTGCTCAGCCACCTCTTTGGCCCTAGATTATTATATTTTTTAAACCTCCAAAAGTGAGTGAGATTCCTGGACTTGCCTTTTAAACAGGCTTTTCAAAATGTAATTCATGCTGGGCAGCAGTGGCGCATACATTTAATCCCAGCACTCAGGAAGGAAAGGCAGGTGAATCTCTGTAAGTTCAAGGCCAGCCTGGTCTACAAGAGCCAGTTTCAGGACAGCTAGGGCTGTTACACAGAGAATCCTTCTCGAGAACCCCCCCCCAAAAAATTGTAGTTCACATACCATACAGTTTACCCATATACAGTGTATAGGCAAAAATAGCTCAGTAGTCTAAACTTAGTGTCTCCGTAGTTGGTATTCTTCTAAATACGTACTTTATTCTAAATGGGTTAGTCCCCCACTTTTTCTGTGACTTACTTATTTTCCCTTTCATTTTTCCTTATAACACACTCTTTCATACGATAGTTTCTAAAGCTGTTTAAATGTGACCCAATCTGCTTTGTTTTACAGCTTATTCTTCTCTTTGGAGGAATCCCTTACCTTTGGAGGCTTTCTGGACGGGTCTGTGGATCTGCTGGCTTCGGCCCAGAATATGAGGTATGTGATTTCTTTGCCCAGATTGGTCAGTCTTTATTTTGCTTGGTAAGCGTTACACTAAGTTGCCTTTTTGGCTCCTACCATCATTAGACTTGCCTCTCAGTCCCAACAGCCTTTGTGTGTGTATTAGCATAATGCCAGTAGTTAGGGTACTTTTTCTGTTGCCATGACAAAGAACAACCAAAGCAGCTTGTAAAAGAAAGCATTTTATTTGGGACTCACCATTTCAGAGGGTGAGTCCATACTACCATGCCAGGGACATGGTAGCAGGCAGGCACGGTGCTGGGGCAGTAGCTGAGAGCTTACATCTGATCCACAGACAGAGGCACTGACACACCTCCTCCAGCAAGGCCACACCTTGTAATCGTTACCAAACAGTTTCACCAACTAGGGACCAACATTCAAGTACCGTACCTATGGGGGAACATATCACTCAGCTACCACAGCTAGTTACTAGAACTCCAGAATTCTAAGGGCTTTTCAGCTTATTTCCCAGTCATATAACAGCCAATATGAGTATTTTCAGTTAGCAGGTGGCTTTGTTCCGTGTGGCTAGGTAGCGAGTCAGCTTGTTTTTGTTTTATGGGTTTGTCATCTGGTGTCTAATGACAGTGGGGAGAACATGCCCTCTTTTTAACTTCCGTAATGCTAAGTTTTATCGTACATTCACATTACATGGTGAGTAGTCATTTGATCTTACCCAGACGGAAGGGCACTGGGAAATGTAGTCTTGATTAGGCTGCTGCTTCTTAGGAACAACCCTGTGCAGTGACGGGGTACGTACCATTAATTCAGTGGGACTCATACTTAGCAGATTCTTCTGTGGCATACATAGTAAGCAGATGCTTCAGATTAAGCAGAACATCTATCTCCTTAAGTGAACTCTCCATCTGTAATGGATGCTGCAACCCTGCTTTCTGAGTTTTTCCTGGAAGCTTCAGAGTCGGTTACCTCTTTCCCGACTCTATTGAAAATCATGGACCTCCTGTGTGAATAGGTACTCTTGGCTTTAACTCTGTGTAGGCTGAGTTTCTCCGTATCTCGGCAGTTGCTTCCCAAATCACGACTCAGAGACTTATTAATTACAGATGCTCGGCCAGTAGCTCAGGATTAATACTAACTAGCTCTCACAACTTAAATTAGCCCATCTATTCATCTGTGTCCTGCCACGTGGCTTGTGACTGTTACCTCTCCTCATACACATCTTGCTTGTTCTGTCTCTTGGCATCTCCTCTGACTCTACCCTTCTTCCCAGCATTCTCTCTACCCCAAAAATTCTGCCTAGCCATTGGCCAATGTGCTTTTTATTAACAATAAGAGCAGTACATATTTACAGTGTACAAAGATTGTTCCACAGCAGCTCTGCTCATCTTGTGCCCTTTTCCATATACCATTTTCTAAGGCAACAGGATTCGTGTGTGTGTGTGTGTGTGTGTGTGTGTGTGTGTGTGTGTGTGTTAGACGACAGCTTGCAAGAGTCAGTTCTCCCTTCCATCATAAGGGCTCTAGGGCCGGATTGAGCCAGTCAGGCTTGGTGGCAGACTTCCTTACCCACTGTGTCGTCTTGCAGGCTCGGAGTAGAGTAAACACAGCTTCCATGTGTGCTAGTAAGAAATAGTCATCTCTCACTGTGCAAGGCAGTGCAGCTCATCTGCACATGTATGTGGAGACATTCACTGGGCATGTGCAACTAATGGCTTCTCTCCCCTTCAGCCCTGACAAAGAAAAGTGACTTTCTTCTCCCTCAGCAAACATTAACGGCCATTACCTCCACAGCTAGGCACAAGTCTTAATGGGATGAGTTTTGTATTTAAGAATGACTTTGTATTCTTTTCATATTGTTTAAATAGCGAGGCCTTGTTCTTTTGTGGCTGCATGATGCCAGCGTCCTCACTTTGTGTAGTTCTTTTTTTTTTTAATTTTATTTATTTATTATGTATACAGTGATCTGCCTGCATGTATCCCTGCAGGCCAGAAGAGGGCACCAAATCTCATTACAGATGGTTGTGAGCCACCATGTGGTTGCTGGGAATTGAACTCAGGACCTGTGGAAGAGCAGGCAGAGCTCTTAACCACTGAGCCATCTCTCCAGCCCCTGTAGTTCTGATATGTACAAATGTAAGTTACCACGGTTTGGTTGGAACACCGCCTCTTCAACACTGTGGCTCAAATTTCAGTTACCATGGTGTATTATGTGAATAGTCACATAAACTGCAGAGCTCCCTCTTAGCTGTTCAGCATACAGACCACAGGATAAGTGGTAATCAGGACCAGTCAGATCAATATTTTCAACAATCTAAGTGGCTGGTTGCTGCACATTTGTTATTCACTTATTCAGAATGTGATGCCTCATCCTATGTAGCCCTGGCTGGCCTGAAACTGTCGACCAGTCTGTCTTCAAACTCACAGATCCTCCTGCCTCTGCCTCCTGAATGCTGGCATTAAAGGAGTGCACCACCATTCCTGGCCCAGGTGTTAGCTTTGTACATATTATCCTTTGCATATATTCTGTATTAATAAAAATTAAAACAATGCATTCTAAAATGCCAAAGGTGGTTTTTATGTCCTGAGAAGCTGGCAATAAGAAAATTCAGTAATGCACAGAACTTCTTGTATAATTAAAAATATTCTTTTGTTTGTTTGTTTTTTGAGACAGGATTTCTCTGTAGCTTTGGAGCCTGTCTTGGAACTAACCTCTTATAGATCTGCCTGCCTCTGCTTCCCTAGTGCTGGGATTAAAGGCGTGCGCCACTACTGCCTGGCTTAAAAATATTTTCTATATTAAAAAATGAAGCCAGGCATAATGGTTTACAATGTGTGCATTTATACCTGTAATCCCAGCACTGATTAGGCTGAGGCAGGAGGATTGTGAATTTGGGTACTGTTAGGAATATTTCCTAACCAGTCCTCTCCGGCACAAAGAACTCCAATCAAACCAGATTAGACCAAATCAGAAATGCCCACATTTAATGAATGCTGTGCCAGGAGTATGGGGGTGGGCGGGGCACGGGGACGACAGGGAGAGCACATGCAAAACCCTAAACGACGTGTTTCTTTTTCCAGCACTAGCCTAAATACCCTGTGGGAGTGGTCCTGGCCCTCCCCCAGGGAGGGGTCAGCGCTTGGCATGCTGGGAGTTGGAGTTCAATTGCTTGGCAAGCTGGGAATTGGAGTCCAAGTGCTTGGCAATTCCCAGGCCAGGGACTGGGGTGACACTTTCAACTCAATATTATATTCCAGACTCTTTGGATATAGGGGTGTTAGAGGGCTAGCGTCTTACTTTTGACCAATACTTTTGACCAAACAGGTACATAATAAGAGCTCTGTCTCAAAAAAAAAAAAAAAAAAAAAAGGCAAGAGAAGAAGGAGGAGTTGGAGAATCACAGTTTGCTCTAGGTGTAGGCAGTATGTTTCTTTCAGAACTTCCTGGTGTCCCAAACTTCCAGCAAAGAATCTCACACCTAGTGTCCTGTTTTTGTGCAGTGAGATAAGGCCTGGTCTTTCTCAGCAAGTGATGAGCCTCCTTGACTCAGAGTACTCCAGAGTTCTGCTCCATGTTGTGCATAGATGGGTTGGGCCGAGCCGGTTCCCGTCATGTGCAGCATTTATAATGCTCTATGTCCTAGAGCCCTGGAGCACTGCCTTCTAGAAACAGTTTTTCCTCATTGCCCAGCTTCCTGGAATGTCTTCCTTCTGGGTTGGTGTGGAAACAGAAGAAAGCTGTCACTGTCTATATACTCTGCAGGTTTCTCCAGGGGTGACTTCTGTACCCCACTGCCTTTCTCATTGGAAATGTTTCCCTTGACTCCGTTCCTCTCCCAGGTTCTAGCTCATACTTGCCTTTTGGGAGTAAAGCAAGAAACATCATGAAAGTTAGAAAAGAGAAATGGGGGGTGCTAGAGAGATGGCTCAGTGGTTAAGAGCACTGTCTGCTCTTCCAGAGGACCCGGGTTCAATTCCCAGCACCCACATGGCAGCTCACAACTGTCTGAAGATCCAGTTGCAAGGGATCTGACACCTTCACACCAATGCACTTAAAATAAAGTTAAATAAACCATAAAAAATAAAAAAAGAGAAATGGGTAAATTTATAAAAAGTTAAAAGGGAAATTGGGTAATTCTTGGCATTTGATCGAACAGTTTTTTGAAGGTGATTAAAGTAATTATTGGGGCTAATTTTCTCTATTGGAATTTAGCATTTTACAAAAACTTGAACACACTGCCTGGTCTAGTTTCTTCCTTCCTTCCTTCCTTCCTTCCTTCCTTCCTTCCTTCCTTCCTTCCTTCCTTCCTTCCTTGCTAGGGTTTCTATTCCTCTCAAGAGACACCATAATCACTGCAGCTCTTATAATGGAAAACATTTAATTGGGTGGCTTAACAGTAGTTGAGAGATTTAGTTCGTTATCATCATGGTGGGGCATGGTGGCAAGCAGGCATACATGATGCTGGAAAAAGGAGTTGAGAGTCCTACATCTTAATCTATATGCAACAGGAAAGAACTGAGATACTGGGCTTCACTTGAGCACATATGAGACTTCAAAGCCCTCCCAACAGTGACGCACTTCCTTCAACAAGACCATACCTAGAACAAAGCCACACCTCCTAATAGTGCCACTCCCTAGGAGGTTATAGGGGCCAATTACATTCAAACTGCCATTTCTTCCTTCCTTCCCTCCCTCCCTCCCTCCCTCCTTCCTTCCCTTCAACCTCCTTCCTTCCCTGAAACAGGTGTCACCTAAACTGACTCAAACTCAAATCTGCCTACCTTTCTGTCTCCCAGTGAGTGCCGGGCCTGCTTTCTATTCTGTTCTGAGTCCACCTAGTGCTGGCCATCACACTCATTTCACACTCGCACTTCTCTCTCTGGGCTTTTGCAAATTGCTTGAAATTTCTTCTCCTTTTAAGGTTGTTTCTCTCTTTCTTAAATTCAGCTAAGTGTGGTGGCTCATACCTTTATTCCCAACCTTGGGGAGGCAGAGGCAGTTGGATCTTTGTGAGTTTGAAGCTATCCTGGTCTTCATAGTCAGGGAGTCCTGGGCCAGCCAGAGCTACATGGTGAGACCCTGCTTCAAAACAAACACACAGCAAAACCAAGAATAAATGTTCCTTGAATCCAACTAGCAACTCTCTTTTCTGAATACTACCAACCATTGTGTCCCTGTGACTTAAGGTGGCTTTCAAGTCATGCCTCTTCTTGCAGGTAAACATTTCCCAAGGGCAGGATGCCATTGTAGGCCTGTTCCCCACGGGATCAAGTGCATTGCTTGGGATACAGTAAGCACACATTGCATATTTGCTGATTTTTAAATTTTTTTTTCTTGTCCTCAGATCATTCAGTCTTTGGTGTTCCTTCTGTTGGCCACACTCTACAGTGCACTGACTGGCTTGCCGTGGAGTCTCTATAATACTTTTGTGATAGAAGAAAAACATGGCTTCAATCACCAGGTATAATAGAAATTATCAGGGTTTTTAATATGAAGATTTTTATGCATTGGTCCTATGGTGGCAGTAATTTAGGTATAGTTTGCTATTTAGAGCATGAATCAACTGAGGAAAAAGAAACTACAGTTATGGTAAAGACCTTAGTTTAAGGTCTTGATAGAGGGTTAGAGAGATGGCTCAGAGGTTAAGAGCACTGGCTGCTTTTCCAGAGGTCCTGAGTTCAATTCCCAGCAATCACATGGTGGCTCACAACCATCTGTAATGAGATCTGGTGCCTTCTTCTGCTGGTGTGTGTGTATAATATATGTAATAAAACAACGAAATTTAAAAAAAAGAAAGAAAAGGTCTTGGTAGAAACTGAACACAAACGTTTAGTGCGTTTCAGCTAATATTAATTACATTATTTTAAACTATGAAATGCAAGAATTTTGCTTATTCTCCTAGCTGTCCAGTGTCCTCTAATACATGCTGACCTTAATATTGCTTTACTGAGGTGCTTTGTGTCCTCTTAGAAGTATTTAAAAAGCAAACTGATTCCTCAGTTAATAGTGGCAATATTATCTTTTTTTCAGACTTTGGAGTTTTTTCTGAAAGACACAATCAAAAAATTTACTGTGACTCAGTGTATTTTATTGCCTGTGTCGTCCCTTCTGCTTTACATTATTAAAATTGGAGGTGATTACTTTTTTATTTATGCCTGGCTGTTCACATTAATTGTTTCTCTGGTAAGTAAACTCTTTATTCATTTATTTGAGAATTTCCTATATGAGTTGTCTCAGGGTTTCTATTGCTGTGAAGAGTCATGACCATGGCAGCTCTTATGAAGGAAAACATTTAATTAGGTGGGTTACAGTAGTTCAGAGGTTTAGTTCATTATCCTCATGATGTGCAGTCGGACATGGTCTTAGATCTGAGAGTTTTACATCTTGATATGCAGGCAACAGGAAGTGGTCTGAGACACTGGGCTTGGCTTGAGCATAGATGAGACTTCAAAGCCCACCCCCACAGTGGCACACTTCCTTGAGCAAGGCCAATACCTACTCCAACAAAGCCACACCTCCTAATATTGCCACTCTCTAAGAGCTTATGGGGGCCAGTTACATTCAAACTTCCGCAGTCTACTGTATTTACATTGCTCCCCCCTCCTCCAATTCTATGTCCCTCGGACGCCCTCTCAAACTCATGGACTCTTATTCTTTAATTATTTCATCTTCATCTGCAAAAATTCCTTGAGATTACTAAAACTAGATTTAGTTTTTGTTGACATGTAAGTAGTTCCTAAGTAAAGGTTACAGTGTAACCAACTGCCCATGTACATATTCCTCTCAGTTCCTGCTCTGGGGTATAAAGATAGGAGAACTGATTGAGCATAGATGTTCTTCTCTTTTTGCTGACTCTTACATTGCTGAGGAAATCCAGAAGTGCCATGTGCCATTTTAAGCAAAGTAAATGAGAGTGTGTATTATAGCTGCCTTACAGTGCCAGGACTCCCCAAGAAAGGCCTGTTGATTGGCCCCAGCGCTCTTAGTCAAGTTAACTCGACTTGCTTGTTGTTCTATCACACTGTTCCTTTGATTTAATTTACTAAACAGACACGGCCCCAGGTTTTGGTTGGATGAACGATGATTGTATCAAATAATTGAAGTTTTTAATAATGGGCAGTTTTTCTGACTTACTTTCCAGGTTCTGGTCACAATTTATGCAGATTACATTGCCCCTTTGTTTGACAAATTCACACCTCTTCCTGAGGGAAAGCTAAAACAAGAGATCGAAGTGATGGCAAAAAGTATTGACTTCCCTCTGACGAAGGTGTACGTTGTTGAAGGTAAGGCGCCCTGACTTGACAGGGTTTATCGGGTGGTTTGTTTTGAGCACTTTATTCTTAAACCAGCCTTTATTGTTTGTTTTCAATTTGTTACTTAAAAAATAGGATAAGGTTTTACATTTGGCTTTTTAAGATTTATAGACACTGACAAGAGAAGCGCTCAGCAGTTAAGAACCCTGCATGTTCTTCCAGAGGGGCCAAGTTTGGTTTCCAGTACCTATACAGTGGCTCACAACTGCCTGTAACAGAAATTTTCAAAAATAAATAAAAGCAAAGAAAAAGTTGTATAAGAACTTAGGACATTTTCCAGGATAGACATTGGTAGCCTGATGCCAAATCCTGTTCCTGCACCAGCTTGTTTGGTCAGCTGTACAGGACGGTTCTTAGTCTTTGGCCAGAGCCTTTTTCCTGTCTCTACTGTGCTGTGTAGTACACTAGTCTTTCACCCCAGTGTTTGCCTGGCGCCTTTGGGTAACTGAGTTGGACTCTTGGATGATCAACCATGTAGCTCTAGTTTAGGGGCTCTAAAACAAAACCAATGTTCTTGATTTTGTTTCCCCTAGCAGAGCATCAGTGCGCCAGAGGACTCTGCCTGAGGTACCGTCAGGCCCCTCGCTTCAGTTAACAGCTTTTCTAATGGCCTCAGAGTTAAGCCACCTGTGAGCTTTCACAAGCCTGCTTACATTTCACTGGGTGGTGGTGGCCGCGCATGGCTTTAATGCTCTGAGTTCCAGGCCAGCCTGGTCTACAGATGAGCTCCAGGACAGCTAGGGCTACACAGAGAAACCAAAGGGGAGGGAAAATGACTGCTTACATTTCTAGGAGGCCTACAAAGTTTAGAGGAAAGCTATTGCATGTGTCAGAATCTATGAATTAAAATCTCTCTAAAGTAAATATAGCTGATGCCGCCTCAGCAGCTTACTGTCCATGGGATCCTGAACAAACCACTCCCTCTCTCTAGCTTTTGGCGGTGCTTCCTCTGCACTGTAGTTCTCTGAAAACTCAGTCTATTTGCTGTTCAGAGCTTTGTGGTTACATTGTCTCTTTTGGTTGTGCATGGCAGAATAGCCACAGACAGGGCACGTGAACCTGGCTTGTTCCAGTAAGACTACATGCAAACAAGCAACACCTGCATTTGATCTGAAGCCATGGTTTTCTGGTGCTTATTATAAACTAAAATATCATCAATGCAAAGCATCTGCAAAGTGAAGGGGGAACAAAGGCAGTTGTAACTAGCATGAGCAGCGGCCTCTGCCAATCAGAGTAAAGAGTTTAGTTTTTTGTTGATGATTGAGACAGTCCATGTAGCCCAAGCCAACTTCAGAATTACTGTACATGTGCACACATATGTGTGACTATACACACAAACATACTTTTTTTTTTTTTTCCAGACAGGGTTTCTCTGTGGTTTTGGAGCCTGTCCTGGAACTAGCGCTTGTAGACCAGGCGGGTCTCGAACTCACAAAGATCCGCCTGCCTCTGCCTCCCAAGTGTTGGGATTAAAGGCGTGCGCCACCACCGCCCGGCTCAAACATACATTTTTTAAAAAGTAGAAGGGATTGGAGAGGTGGCTTAGCAGTTAAGAGTGCTTGTTGCTCTACCAGAGGATCCAAATTCAATTCCCTGCACCCACATGGTGACTCCCAACTGTTGATAACTCCAGTTCCAAGGGATCTAACACCCTCTTCTTGCCTCTTAGGCACCAGGCACACATAGGGTGCACACCATACATATAAAATAAAAATAAATCTAAAAACACACTTAAATAAGATTTTGGTTTGTTTGTTTTGTTCTAAAGTAGAGCCCTAACATCTGTCACTGGCAGCTGTGAATGAATTCTTGACAGCTTTGCTTCCCTGTGTGATTCTCTTGGCTATTCAGAATTCCCGGGGCTGCATCTCATCCACTAAGCTGGTGCATGGGGCTAGCTGCAGGAATTGCTGAGGAAGCAAATACCTGACTTTTAGGTTTCCCAAATGAGAAGCAGACTCACAGAAAACCTTCACTGTGTGAAATTCCCTGAACTCTGAAAGAAGATTCCAGTAACAAATGGAAAAAAGCACAGATAAAAATATAAACATCTAGGGACTGAAGAGGTGGCTCAGCAGCTAGGAGCACTTGCTCTTCTGGAGGCCCTGAGTTTGGGCCACCTGTAACTCTAGCTCCAGGGGATCCTTTGCCCAGTTTTGGCCTCAGTAGGCACTTACACACACACACACACACACACACACACACACACACACACACACACACACACACACACACACACACACACACACACCTTTTTTACACACACACACACACACACACACACACACACACACACACACACACCTTTTTTAAATCTTAACAACAAATAAGAGAGATGCCCCCCCCCACACACACACCTTTTTTAAATCTTAACAACAAATAAGAGAGATGGCCCAGTGAGTAAAGTACTTGCTGCCAAGCCCGAGGACTGAACTGATTCCCTAGAACCCACCTGGTAGAGAGAATAAACTTTCTGAACTCCACACATGAGCTGTGGTACAAGTATAAATACACACAAAAAGTAAATTAGCAGGAAGCTGGAGAGTTGGTCAGCATTTCACAGTGTTTGCTCTGAAATCATGAGAAGCAGAGTTTGATCCAAGTGCAAGTCCTCTAGCAAGCCGGAAGTCCTACAAACACCTGTGTCTGCAGCTCCGGGTTCTGATACCCTCAGCTGGTCTCCAAACCCCACCATCACCACACACACACACACATTAATGAATTAAAATTTAAAATTCCTTTAAGAATTCAAGCATAGTTGAGATCTGTCCAGGGCTTCTGTAGCTAGAAACCCTCATATGGTAATTGGGTTGATGTTTTTTGTTTTTTGAGACAGGGTTTCTTTGTAGTTTTGGACCCTGTCCTGGAACTCACTTTGCACACCAGGCTGGCCTTGACCTCACAGAAAACTGCCTGCCTCGCCTCCTGAGTGCTGGGATTAAAGGCTTTCACCACCACACCCGGTGGTGATTGGTTTTGCCTTGCACAGGGGACTAGTTCCCAGGGCTATGGGAAGGGACTGCAGGACAGCTAGCAGAACACGTGAAAGCCCTGATCATCCCAGGTAATAGTTTATAAGTGAGTGTGGGCTGGACGTGTTCATGTTCATAGGAGCTTGGCCGCATCGAGAAGCAGGCAGAGCCATCTAGCCTAAAAAGTAATCCTAAAGGAAATTGCTTAAAGTGAGATTCCAGAGATCTTAGATGGGAATTTTGAAGTGTTGTCCATATGTCCATGATTCAGACTGAGGCAGAAGAAGTCGAAGGAGGCTGAAACAATACCAGGTTTTTTTTGTTTGTTTGTTTGTTTTTGTTTTTGTTTTGTTGTTGTTTTTTAAGGACTGTCTTGAAGAGAAATCTTGCATTTAAGTGTAGGGGAAACTAAGGTGGTCTTGTTGGGCAAAAGAAGAAATCACAACTTGTACATTTCTTTTCTTTGAAAAAAAATTTATGGGTTTTGTTTTTTTAGATTTATTTATTTTTATTTTATGTGTATGAATGTTTTGTTTGAATGAATGTTTGTTTACCACATGTATGCCTGGTGCCTATGGAAATTAGAAGAGGGCATCGGATCCCTGTATTCATTGGAGCTCAAGTTATAGGTGGCTGTGAGTCACCCTGTGGGTGCTGGGAGTTGGCCCTTGGTCCTCTGCAAGAACACTTGCTTCAGGCTGTGGTGGCGCACACCTTTAATCTCAGCCCTTGGGAGGCAGAGGCAGGCAGATCTTTGTGAGTTCGAGGCCAGCCTGGTCAACAAGATCTAGTTCCAGGACAGGCTTCAAAGCTACAGAGAAACCCTGTCTTGAAAAAAGCAAAAAACAAACAAACAAACAAAAAACCCTACATGCTCCTAACCTCTGAGCTATCTCTTCAGCCCTATGAATTTCCTTAATAAAAATGCATTTATTTTAAATAATTGTGTTATTATAAACTCTTTAGGTTGGAAACGTCAGCATATATTTTTGGCTTAGAATTTAGTGTTTTCTATAGAGGGAATAAAAATTAAATTTAGCAATTAAAAAATCTGTAGACTTAGGTGTAGACATGTCACACGGGTGGCTGCTTATACAAATCCTGGGTTTTCAGGGAGAAGCTGGTTCTCAGAACATAGGTTTGGAAGTCCCTGGCACATGTCTGGTGTGCCAAAGATGCAGGCAGCACCAGGTTCAAAATTGGCAGAGAGGAACGGAAAGCAGTGAGGCTAAGTGTTCAGCTATGTGTCCGGTGCTGCCCAGAATCCAGTGGACAGCAAAGTGTGAAGACACTGGTGCAGTACCTTTCATTCGCATGGAATTTTTATTCTCATGCATTGCTTCGCTATTTTACTAGTATTATTTAATCCAGTCAGTAAACAAGCATTATTAAATATAAATTACTTGCCAAGCACAAAAAGTTTACAGAATAGTACAGAAACTCCTAAACTTTAATTATATACGGATTCCCTGGGAAGCTTGTTAAAGACAGCTTCCTGACCTCCACCCTAGAGACTCTGACTTGGTAGGTGTTCCCAGTGTCTGTGAGTTTGATGTGGCTCTTCCTTGGATCATAATTGAAGAAGCCTGGACCAATGGGAACTATTGAGACCTCAGTTTTATTTGTCTGTATATGACCTGACCACCACATCAATAGCTTTAGATGGCATCTAAAGTTTCGAACTAATTATGTTACGAGATGAGGGCTGGGGATATGACTCGGTCAGTGCTTGACTAGCAAGCATGAAGCCCTAGACTCCTTCCTCATTAAAAAAAGAAAAGAAATACGAGGGGCTGGAGAGAAGGCTAGCAGTTAAAGGTGTCTGTTGTTCTTGAAGGGGGGCTGAGTTTGATTCTCACAACCTACAATGGGTGGCCCACAACTGTAACTCCAACTCCAAGGGATCCAATGTCTTCTGGCCTTGCAGGCACCCATACTGTACACATATGTGTGTATATATATATGTATATATATATATACACATATATATATACATACACACAGACACACACTTAAAAAGAATAGTATGAGAATGATAACAACGTTTGCCACAGTACTGACAAAATAGGGCCATATGTTTGTCTCTTAACTTCCAGGTAACTACCCCAAATCGATATTACAATGCAATAAATAATAATAACCACTACTTATCAAGGCTTTACTATATTCTAAACATACTGCCAAGTGTATTATATTTGGAATATGAGTAAATGCGTGGCCAGGAGAGTGATTCAGTTGGTAGAATGCTTGCCTAGCATGCGCAAGCCCAGGATTTTATGCCCAGCACCCTTATGTTGTGCCCACACCCTTAAACCCAGCACTTGGAAGGTAGAAGCACAAGGATCAAAAGTTCAACATCAGCCGGGCGGTAGTGGCGCACGCCTTTAATCCCAGCACTCGGGAGGCAGAGGCAGGCGGATCTCTATGAGTTCGAGACCAGCCTGGTCTACAGAGCTAGTTCCAGGACAGGCTCCAAAGCCGCAGAGAAAACCCTGTCTTGAAAAACCAAAAAAAAAAAAAAAAAAAAGAGTTCAACATCATAGCACTGGTAAACAATCTGGGATACATAAGCCCCCAATAAATTTTTTTAATTATGTATATGTGTGTGTGTCTGGTTATGGGAGATCAGAACTAGTACCAGAATTCCTTGAGCTGGAGTTACATGTGGTTGTGAGCCACCTGCTATGGTGCTAGGAACTGAATTTAGGTCCTCTGCAAGAACAGAAAGTGCTTTGAAATAAATCATCTCCCCAGCCCCCTCCACCATGACTTCTCTTGGCCTCTGCCAGCCAGTGCACACAGGTGGCATCCCTAAACAAATACACACATGTCTAAATAAAAATAAATCTCTTTAAAAAGTGAAAATGATGGAATGGAGAGGTGACTCAGCAGTTAAGAACACTGACTGCACTTCCAGAGGTCCCCAGCTCAATTCCCAGCACCCAGAGAGCAGCTCACAACTGTTTAACTTTAGTTGCAGGGGATTGATACCCTCACTCAGACACACATGCAGACAAAACATCAATGTACACAAAATGAAAATAAAGAATTTAAAAATAGAATTGAATAGATGCAAAATTCACATTTTCCTTAAGAAACTTAGTTTTCAAGAGAAATAATTTGACTTTTTTTTCATTTAAACATATATATAAATAATAGTATTTAATGTTGGTCAAGGTATGTTGTTATAATATCTTATAAGGCACATTTTAGCCTTGCTTCATAGACAGGAAACTAGAGCTTTAAGACAGTTCCTAGATTTTCACAACTTGTACACACCAAAGCCAGGATTTGAGCTCAGAGTACTCTTAGCCACTTTATTCAAATTACTGCACAATGAAGAACATTTGGAAATTGCAGAAGTTCATAAAGAAGGAAGTGGTATCAACCACAGTTCGGGTACTCTCAGCCTCTGTTGAAAGTTTAGGTGTGTTTTCTTCCAGTCTCCTAGAGGCTTTTCTGCTAATAGATGTCTGCTTTCTAAAAAGCCCTGGAACAGAGACAAACGACGCCCATACTTCTAGGTCCCCATGAACTGCACTTCTTTACTGTGGTGTTTTTTCTCGTAGCCTTGGGTTTATGCCTTCCTGTCTACTTGCACAGTTTTTGATAATATGGTAACCTTACGTATGTGTGGCATTTTGTATTCTTCACGATACTTGGGTGAGCTTTTCTCTTGCTAAATTCCACACAGGTATACAATTTTTTTTCTGGCTGTCTAGAATTCGATTTCATAGCTTTACCACAAGTTAATCATTTTAATTAGATGTTTAGGCTGCGTGTACTATGGCTGCAAGCCAGTAGTGTAAGTGGGGCAGGGCGACAGCCACCCCACTGCTGCTAATGAGTTCTGTTAATGTGGTTTCTCCGGGTATGAAACAGCTTGGAAATGTTAACGCCCTTCCCATTAGTTCCGAAGGACCCAGATGGTTTAACTCTGTTCCGTGCTTTGGACTGTCTTTCCTTAGGGTCTAAGCGCTCTTCCCACAGCAATGCTTACTTTTATGGCTTCTTCAAGAACAAGAGAATAGTTTTGTTTGACACTCTACTAGAAGAATACTCTGTACAAAACAAAGACAACCAGGAGGAGCCTGGCACGGAGCCCCGCAATGAAGGCGAAGGGGACAGTGAAGAAATAAGAGCTAAAGTGAAAGTGAGTTCTTTTGTCCTCAGACTCTGACTCAGTTCTTCCACAGTTTCTTTGACAGCTCATTAAACAGTTTCTGTCTACAAGTGAAGGTCACAGGGCCACAAATAGAGATGCTATGGATCCTTCAAGTTCTGCTCTTTGGGGAATGATTACCTTTAGCACATGCTAAACTACCTTGCAAGCTTGCACACGATGTACATAATAGCGAAAGTTCTTATTTTTTTAAAATCATGTGTGAGTTTGAAGCCAGCCTGGTCTACAGAGAGAGTTCCAGGACAGGCTCCAAAGCTACAGAGAAAGAAACCCTGTCTCAAAAAACCAAAATTTAAACATGTAATAGCTTTACTTGTGTGTGTGTGTATGTACGTGTGCACGCTGTGTATACTATGTGTGCACACTATGCAAACATGGAAGTCAGAAGGACAAGTTGTAGGAGTTTTCTTACTGTAGGCCCTGGGAATTGAAATCAGCTAGTCAGGATTGGTGACAGTTATGGGGTATCTACAGAGAAGACTACTCGGACACAGGTTTAAACCAATAAATGTCTTTGTTAACTGGCCAGCAACTAAACTGGGTGTAATCAGTATAGCCCCATTGTAGTCCCAAGTCTTTTTTAGGGTGAACTTTTTTTTTTTTTTAAGATTTATTTATTATGCATGCAGTGTTCTATGTGCATGTACACCTACAGGCCAGAAGGGGGCACACCAGATCTCATTATAGATGATTGTGGTTGTTGAGAATTGAACTCAGGACCTCCAGAAGAGCAGCTAATGCTCTTAACCTTTGAGCCATCTCTCTAGGCCCTTTAGGATAAACTTTTAAGCACAAAACCCATGCCTCGAGTTGACATGCTTTAGCTAACAAACATAGCCAGAAAGAAGCAAGACTACAGAAGCTAAAAAGGAGAGTTAGTACATTCAGAGACTTTCCCAGAACTATGGATTTTGGTGGATTAGGTCTTTGTTTTCATTTTGACTAGTGGTGCTGCCTACATGCTGAGTTTTATGGCCTGAATGGTACTTCTATCATGGAGTCAGTTGTACTAAGATCTGAGGGTCTGTTGAGCGTCACCTTTATCTGATGAGCCATTTCATTGGCCCATATTCCTTTTATGTTTATGATCAAAGAATTTCTGCAGGCAAAATAAGATGAACATTTACTTTTTGGTGTAATTGAGACATAGCAGTTACTAGGCTTTACTTTGCAGTGGACAGAGTTGACCTAGTCTGTCATTTAGTCACTGAGGTTCCTTGGGTGCATTATATAATTGAATCAGTTTTTTTGTTTTTAAGATTTATTCATGAAATATGTGCTCTGTACTGAACTGCTTTGCTTGGCATTAAATACAAAAGTAGTCTGGGTTGATAGTTCATGCCTTTAATCCCAGCACCCAGGAGGCAGAGGCAAGTGGTTTGAAGCTTAGACTGGTCTACAGAGTGAGTGACAGAACTGTCAAAAATAGACAGAAGAGCTGGGTGGTGGTGTTGCACTCTTAGAATCCCAGTACTCCGGGTGTTAAAGGTCAGCCTGGTTTATAGAGAAAGTTCCAGGACAGCCGAGGTTGACTATGTGAAGAAATGCTGTTTCAAAAAAACAACAACAAGAAGAAGAACAACAACAAAAAGTAGGGGCTGGGGATGTGGGTCAGTTGATAAAGTACTTGCCTTGCACACATAAAGCCTAAATTCAATGCAAAGCACCAAGTAAACCAGACACGATGGCTCACACCTACAGTCCCAGTACTCAGGAGGCAAAGACAGGAGGGTCAGAAGTTCAAGGTCAGCCTGGCATATATAAGGTACTGTCTCAAAATTGGAAAACTGTTTTTGAAGTCTAATCTTTATAAATGTACAGTGTGAGGGGGTGGTCAGACAAGCATCCTTTGCTCTGGTTCTGGGAAGCTGAAGATACAAGATACAAACGAGTAGATGAGAAGGCATTTCTCTTCCTTTTTATTTTGTGCGTATGTGTGCAGTTGTGTGAGTGATATGTACATGCCATGGCTCGTGTCTAGGGATCGGAGAGCAATTTGTGGAAGCACTTCTCTCCTCCCACCTTTTCATGTTCCAGGGATCAAACTTGGGTCTCCAGACTTACTGTCAAACACCTTTACCATCTCACTGGTCCAAGAAAGCTTGTCCTGTTTTGTTGTTTGTTTTTGAGACAAGGTACATAGCCCTTGGTGTCCTGGGACTCACTATGTAGACCAGGTTGGCTCGGAGATCACCTGCCTCTACCTCTCAAGTACTGGAATTAAAAGGAGTCTTAAAACACCCCCCTCCCCCCCCAAAAAAAGTGTGTGTCATGCGCCCAGTCCCAAGAAAACTCCTGAGAGTCTAAAAGCATTGCTGGATGAGGTCAGCTAATGCTGACTAGGAAGATTTAAAGTACTAAAAACAAATGGATGAGGGGGATAGCAAGAAATAGTAATCTTCAGAAACAGTCTCCAGTATTTATATGTGGGTGCCATGTGCCCTTGGTTTGGTGTCCTGTGAGATGATTTTAGTTAGATCTCTATTCCCTTACCAGCTGCATAACTGAGCAAATAAGTTAAGGTTTCCGAATGTCTAATCCTGGAGGCAGAAGAGAGGGTGGTAGATTTCTCAACCTTGGCACTCCTGGACTGGATAGTCTCTTGTGATGTTTGTCAGCATCAATGGCCTGTCCCCACTAGAGACCAGTGACACACTCACTTATTACAACCAAAATGGCTCCCAGATATTATTAGATATTCTTGGGTGGGAGTGGAGCGGAGTCAGAATGGTGCAGGATCTCTCACGACTGGGAAATGTTGGAGTAAAGCCTTCTAGAGCTGTGAGAGGAGATGGAAAAGTACCATGAAGTCTCTGTGGCTCTGAGTGTGTGGGTAAGTACATGTGTGTGCAGGTGTCAGAGGAGGCCAGAAAGGGTGTGTCCGGAGCTGGAGTTAGAGGCAGTCCTGAGCCACCTCACGTGGGTGTTGGGAACCAAACCCAGATTCTCTGGAAGAGCAGAAAGCACTCCTAACTCCTAAATTATCTGTGTTCTATCAGATTTATTCATTTGTGTGTGTGTTCATGTATGTGCCTGCGTGGATGAATGTGCACCACGTACATGTTTGGTGGAGGTAAGAAGAGGATATTAGACAGATATCCTGGAACTGGGGTTATGGGTGATTCTGAGACACCATGTGGGGGTTGGAAATCAAACCTGAACCTTCTGCAAGAGAACAAATGCTCTTGTTTTTAATTGTTGCGCTAATACTCCAGCCTTTTTTTTTTTTTTTAAGTCAAAATCTTGTACGGCTGGAAAGATATCCCAGTGGGTAAGAGCATTTTTTTCTACAAACTTGAGAACCTGAATTTGAATTCCTGGCACCCATATAAACAGCTACACATGGAGGTATAGAGACAGGCAGACCCGAAGTGCTCACTGGCAGCCAAAACAAAACTTCCAGTTCAGTGAGAGACCCTGTCTCAAGGCTAAGGTGCATTCCTGCGCATTCCTGTGCCTTTTCTGCCTGCCAAATGCCTATGCACACACCCCACACATACCCAGAAGACGTTGGAACTTACATGTTCAGGTTAGGTTGGGTCAAATTTGGGACCTTCCTGCTTCAGGCTTGAGTGTTGACAACATAGGTATGAACTACCACAGTTGGCCTTTCATGTTTCCTTTAGGTGGAATTACCCACTTAGGTTTAACCATTGCCATAGAGTCAAAGCTGGGACAGGGCTTAAGGTTATTTCATTGGAAGGAGAACTGAAGGTGAGAAAGGGCAGCTCAGTGAGAGTTCACCTGAGAGGCCTACAGGTTCAGCAGAGAGCCCGCTTAGGGGTGTCCAGGGCAGGGTATATGACGGTCATTTCCACACTAGCGAGGGATTGTGACGATGTAAGGAGAATGCGGGCCGTTAGTATCTTTGAAAACAGTTTTTATCTGGATACAAACCCAGTTGGTAGAATACCTGCCTAGCACGCCATGGGCCTGCATTCAGTCCTCAGCAGTGCAAAGTCAAAGAACAAATGCTGAGCGCCCTTGAAGTGTGGTGAAGGGGCTTGCTGCCCTCTGCTGGCATCTTGAAGAACCTGCTTTTATTTCATCAGCTACTGTATATATACAGTATTTGTCATGGTACTTAGACCTCATTCCACCCTAACAAACCTGTGAGTAGACGTGCCAAGGAGCCCGTAGTTTGGGACATGCTGAGGTGTATGAGATACCCCTTCAATAGCCGAAGTAGAGTGGCTTTTGAAAATTGGAGGTTTGGGGTTTTCTTTGTTCTGTTGAGGTAGAATCTGATACAGCCCAGTTGGCCTCAACTCTTGATCCTCGACTTCAGTCTCCAGTCTGGGAGGTGCGTCCCTAACTGTACCCATCTTGAAATTGAGATATAACTGCAGATTCTAATAGGCAGGCAGGTTTCTGAAAAGAGGGTATGTGAACGGTGCAGATGGGTTTATCAGATTGAAGAGGGTTTTTTTGTTTTGTTTTGTTTTGTTTTGAGACAGGATCTCATGAAACCTAGGCTGGACCTTGACCTCCTGGGCTCTCAAGTGCAGAGGTTAGAGTGCCTCCCACTCCAACACATTGACTTCTCAGCTTCCTTTTCTTTATCTCTAAAGTAAAGATGTTCCTCTTGTTGCCAGTGCAGTGTTGTTAAAGATCAAATGAGGTCTGAGTTTTATTTTTTATTTTTTCAAATAATTAAAGTATATTTTTATTTGACATTCATATGTATGCATGCATACAGATAACTGGCTTTTTGTAGTTGTGTAAACAGATATAAGAGCCGTGATCTAATTTTTTCTTTTTTTTTCTTTTTATTGAGCTATATATTTTTCTCTGCTCCCCTCCCCTTCTGCCCTCTCCCATGATCTCCATGCTCCCAATGTACTCAGGAGATCTTGTCTTTTTCTACTCCCATGTAGATTAGATAAGGTCTGAGTTTTATGGGAAGGAGTGTGCTATATACATGGTGTGGTATTTGTCTATATTCTTTCATGTGACATTAATGTGGAAGGAAAGAAAATGCAGTTCTTTCTAACATTTTGCTGCGAATCATTGCGCCTCCTTTCGTGGCAAATCACCCTTCTATTTGCAGGCTTTGAGTGTGACCCCCCACCCATGCTGTGATGTCATCCTGACCCCATCCCATGCTGGGAAGTGAACCAAGGTGAACAACACGTGCAAGGCATATATTCTCAGCCCAGCTGTGTTCTTTATTACACTATCATGTCTTTGTTTTTGTTTTGTTTTTGAGATGGGGTCTCTACGTAGCCCTGGCTGTCCTGAAACTCCCTATGTAGACCAGGCTGGCCTCAAACTCACATTGGTCCATCTGCTTTTCTGCCTCTGTCTACCAAATGTTATGATTAAAGGCATGCACCACTATTCCAAGCCTCTACTGTTCTTTTGTTTTTCAAGACAGGGTTTCTCTGTGTAACAGTCCTAGCTGTCGTGGAACTCACTTTGTGGACCAGGCTGGCTTCAAACTCAAGAGATCTGCCTGCCTCTGCTGCCCAAGTGCTGGGATTAAAGGCTGCACCACTGTCCCCACTGTTTCCCTATTTGTACAGCACATGCTTATTTGTATTCTGAATCTGATAATCCCATTGTACCAATTCTTATGGCTCTAATGCTGCTCTTTATTATGTCCCACTTACTGTGACTTGTTTTCTGAAGTATTTGGTGATTTTCACTATAATTTATCACTTTTTTTTAACTATATGTGTGTGTGTTTGACCTGCATGTCTATATGTGCACCACATGCATGCCAGGTGCCTGAGGATGCCAGAAGATGGCATCAGTTAGTTCCTCTGGAACTGGAATTGCAGACAGTTGTGAGCTACCATGGGGGTGCCAGACATGGAACCCCAGTCCTCGGGAAGAGCAGCCATCTCTCCAGCCTATCGCGTTAAATTTAATTTTGAAGGACCCTGAGGTTTTTATGGAGCACGGGCCTGGTGAAGATTTGCATTTGTCTGTCCTAGTACACTCACACACACGCACACTTACGTGTATACACACACACACACCAGCTGCTCCTTTTTGTTTCTGTTTTCAGAGATCATGTTACTTGAATGTTAGATTTCTGTTTTTTTTTTTTTAACTGAGTTCAGTTATTGTTGTATGTGTGACATATAGGGGTGGGGTGTCCATGTGCCTGGACATACATGTGGCGGTCAAGGAACCACTTTCAGGATTCGATCCTCTCCTACCATATGAGTCCTAAGGATCAGGCTCAGGCCATCAGCCTTGGTAGCGGGCACCTTTATATGTTGAGCCAACTTTTCGTAATTGTATGTTTGTTGACATAAGCAACTTTGCCCACTGAGCCATTTCTCTGGTCTCTTGGGTCTCATTCTAGCCTGCTTCCTCTTTCCAGCTCCAGGGGTGCTTGGTGTTGTTCTCCATGTCCTTTGAAAGTTCACCAGTATAGTCAGATCCCTCTCCGTACGTTTCACTGCTGCCTTGGGACTCAGCTTTGTCTGCTTAATGTGCTGCTATTTGCCGCTCCACTTTCCTGCCCCACATTCCTGGTTTCACCCTTCACTGTTTCTCCTGTGTTCCTTGCATTATCTTATAACCTAAATCAGTTTTTATTTTTCTGATTTTTGGTAGTGCTGGGGATTAGAACCAGGGCCTTCTGCGTATTAGGCAACAGGCTTTGTATCACCTAGCCCTGAGAATCTATTTTTAAACAGCTGTTACTGGTATATTTTTAAGTCATAACTGAGATGTGCATATTTGTAGACATTTGGAGAATAGGAAGGATGTCAAGCAGTCAGGTCACTGCAGTCTGTCATATGCGGTTGACTGCTCCTGACACTGCGCTTCCCGGCAGCGTTCCCGGTGACTGTGTGCATGACAGTTACTTGCTCATGCTCATCGTAAGGAGTTTCCACTTCAGAGCAAACTTGAGGATGAAGTGGCTAATGGGTTTATGATGTGGCAATCAAATGGTTTCATTATGACTTATTAACTCTTTACTTACTGATAAAGATTTATGCTTTTCCAATTTTTTTGTTCTTCCTTAGTTTAGTTGGGTGCTGTTTTGTTTATAGTTCTGTCTTTGGGGTACATGTAGTGAAATGTCGTGTTAAACAAAGTTCTGTACTGAAATGTTATTTACGTTATAATTAATGAAGGGACATTACTGGATCAAGGCTAAAGATAGAAACGAATTAAAGGTTATTAATAGGTTATTTTCTCTCTTTTTGATTCAGAATAAGAAACAAGGATGTAAAAATGAGGAGGTGCTGGCTGTACTTGGCCATGAACTGGGACACTGGAAGTTGGGACACACAATAAAAAATATCATTATTAGTCAGGTAAGTTCAGAGTTATGGTTGGTTTTTTTTTTGAGTCGGGTTTCAACCAGAGATGACCTTGAACTGAGCTCCACCTGCTTTCACTCCCACGCTCTGGCTCTGGGGTTCCAGCTGAGCACCTGCACTCTGGCTCACATGTGCCTTGTTATAAAGGCAGAGTTAGTATGGCAGAGTGACTGTAATCTAAGGCACTCAGGACTCCTAGGCGGAAAGAGCTATGCTCAAGGGGCTGGTGAAATGCTTTGCAGTTAAAGGTGCTTGCTGTCAAGCCTAAGTTTAACCCCAAGACTCACACGGTGGAAGAGAGAACCAGCTTCCTCAAGTTGTCCTCTGACCTCCACACTTGCAATGTGGCATGTGCTCTTTCTTGTATACACACGTCTGATAAACAAAACAAATAAATTAAAATTTTTAGAAGGCAAATGCTGTCCTGAGCTATGTAGCAGCTTCCAGGCCAAATTGAGCTACACATTGAGACTTGATCTTAAAAAGAAAAGCTAAGTAAGAAAATAAAGTGTAACAGACCTGAGACATTGTATAGTAATGGGGGCAAGGCATTTGTCAAGCCAGGAGTGATGGCACAGACTTGTAATCCTACCATTCAAGAGGCTGCTGAGGCAGGAGGATCTCAGTTTTGAGGCCAAGCTGCCTGACTTCTCATTATGATTCCAAGTTTATATGTGAGACCTGAGGCAATTCCTTAATTTGTCTCTGCCTCCATCTCTTCGTTGAATAATACAGCATAGGGCTGGTTAGGAATTAAATGTATTCATGTACTGGCAGAGTTTGGAAGTGTACTGAGCATGGTGGGAGCATGTTAAATACATACTAGTGTTCATCATTGCTGTCGCTTCCAGAGTTGCTCAGATACATGAGCTGTGAGGGTGGACATTAAAATGCTTTCCTAAGGTTGATGAGATGTTCAGTATGTAAAGGTACATGCCCTCAAGGAACAGTGCTCGATTGATTCCTGGACCCACCCAGTGGTGGGAGAGAACTGACTCCTGCAGGTTGTCCTGACCCCCACATGCTTGTCTGCATGCTGCCACAAAACCTCATACACGCTATACAAAAATAAATAAATCATACATGTAAAATACAGATACTGTATTTCTACTTTTAAAAGGTATTTTAGAAGAATCTATTTTTTAAAAAGATTTATTTTCATGGTGATCATGCATAGGGATGTGTGTCTGCAGTGAGTATGTGTACTTGAGTGCAGATGCCCCCAGCCTCCCATATCAGTCATCAATCAAGAGAATGCCCTGGGCTGGAGAGATGGCTCAGTGGTTAAGAGCACTGGCTGCTCTTCCAGAGGTCCTGAGTTCAATTCCCAGCAACCACATGGTGGCTCACAACCATCTGTACTGAGATCTGGTGCCCTCCTCTGGCGTGCGGGCATACATCGAGGAAGAATGTTATATACATAATAAATAAATCTTTAAAAAATATAATAAAAAAAAAGAAAAGAAAATGCCCTACAGGTTTACCTCCAGGCCATCTGGTGGGATCACTTTCTCACGGGAGGTTCCTCTTCCCAGATATGCCGGGTTTGTGTCAGGTTGATGAAGATCAACTGGCACATCCTGTCTCCCAGGAAACAGCACCAAACCAAAGTCAACTCAAGCCTTTCCTCATTTCAGAGTAATTATATATTCACCAAAAATTGCAGAAAGCAATTCCAGTAACCACTCCTCCTCAGGGTGTTGCTAGTTCCTCTAAACTAGTGGTTCTCAACTTGTGGATCACAACCGCTCTAGGGTTGAGCGACCCTTTCACAGGGGTCACCTAAGACTATCAGAAAAGGGAGCTGGAAAGATGGCTCAGTGGTTAAGACCATTGCCTGCTCTTCCATAGGTTCTGAGTTCAATTCCCAGCAACCACATGGTGGCTCACAACCATCTGTAATGAGATCTGGTACCCTCTTCTGGCCTGCAGACACACACACAGACAGAATATTGCATACATAATAAAGAAAGAAAGAAAGAAAGAAAGAAAGAAAGAAAGAAAGAAAGAAAGAAAGAAAGAAAGAAAGACAGACTATCAGAAAATACAGACATTTACATAACAATTCATATTGGTAACAAAATTATGAAGTAGCAATGAAAATAATTTTATGATTGGGGGTCACCACAACACGAGCTGTAGGAAAGGGTCACAACATTAGGAAGGTTGAAAACCGTTGTTCCAAATGAAGTGAAGATGTTCTCAAGCTCTGGCTGAAATAGCAGTTAGCTGTCTGTGTTGGCTGGTTCTGAGTACATACAGCCTTAACCGATCGTGTGTGTTTGTGTGTGTGTGTGTGTTTTAAGATAAAATCTCATTCTGTAGGATGAGATTTCAACTTGTAATCATCCTGCCTCCCAAGCATTAGAGTTACAGGCTTTTCCCATCATGCCATGCTTCACTGAGTCTTGCATGGCTCTCTGTTCCAGAACCAGTGGGTTCTGAGCTGTGCAGATGTCTGTAGGAAGACTGGTGAGCCTGGTTTTCCTGCTGCCACAAGTCGGTAGTCGAAACTTAATTCCTTAGCTTGAAGCTATGCTGTACAAACACAGCACGTAGGGCTTAAATAAAGCCAGATTCTAATTCTAACTCAGTGCTTGATCTGTAAGGAAAATCACTGCCCCTCTGTAAAGGGATGGGTGTGGTGGGATCAACCCTACTCACAAGGCAGTGGGCTGGTCCCTGAGGACACATTGGGAAATCCTAGAGTAACTGTGGAAGCAGGCTAGCCTCACTCTAGTATGTTCCGAGGCCCCTGGTCATCCAACCAAACTATCATCTGCCCACTGTCAGCAAACTAGCGTGTATTTTCATCTCCGTCCCCTCCGTAGCCAGTTAGAGGTTCTATCTAAAGTTCTCTTCATCGCGGCCACGCACACCTTTAATCCCAGCACTCGGGAGGCAGAGGCAGGCGGATCTCTGAGTTCAAAGCCAGCCTGGTCTACAAAGCTAGTTCCTGTAGCCAGGGCTACACAGCATTAGGTACCATAGGGGGGTGGCTTGCTCTTCATGGCTTACTCAGCCTACAGCCCAGGACCACCTGCCCAAGAGTGGCACCACCCACAGTGAGATAAGCCCTCTCCCATCAATCATTGATTAAGACAATGCACACAGCCTGCTTAGCAGCATAGTAACCAGTAGTATTATGTCCTCTTTTCTAGATAAATTCTTTCCTGTGTTTCTTCTTGTTTGCTGTGTTAATTGGTCAAAAGATACTTTTCGCTGCCTTTGGTTTTTATGACAGCCAACCTACTCTGATTGGACTCTTGATCATCTTTCAGTTTATTTTCTCACCCTACAATGAGGTAATGTATGCTTTTTAAAATTACTACATATGTTTTTGCCTGTTTCAAATCTGAATTCTTTAGGGTAGTGTGAAAATCTATCAACAAAGCCATAGAAGCTTCTAGTTCCTCACTGTATATTATAAAGTATACCGGGCAGTATAAAAGCAGCAGAGAAGTCCAAGTCTAAATAGTGAAGTACAGAATTGGAGCTTAGCAGTGGAAGCATTAATATGTATCTCTCCGAGCTCCAGTAACTGGAGGTCACCTGCTATGCCGTGTCCTAGGCCGTGTGTTCGCAGCGTGGGTGTGAACACCTGTGTGAGAGGACAAAACGGATGGGAACTGAGGAGGAGGCAGCTAGACTGGAAGGAGCTATGTGAAAGTGTTCCTTTGATTGTTCACAGGAACTTTAGGGTCCCCTCCAGGGCCCACGAAATCACAAGTGAGGTTAGAAAGCCATCACCAGCAGATTCTGCACTTCAGAGCAGAATCTCATGGCCTTTGGTAAGGCTTCCAGATGAAGCCAGGAAATATCAGTGATCTTGAGGAACCTCCATGCATCCTTGAGATGGGTCCTAGGGTAGAGGTTATCAAACCAACTAGGTGAATTCTAGTTCTCCACTTAGGAAAGCATTCAGGGTGGGGGTGGGGCATGCCATGAAAGAAAAATGGAGAGAAATAGCTGTAAAGTGTCCACACAAGCTATATAAATTTTGAGAGAACATGTATTTATTATTTCCAAATTATAGACATTAAACTGTTGTTTTTGTTTCTAAGATTTACTTTTATTATTTTTAACTATGTGTGTGATGTTTGTGGCACGGGCGTGTGAGTGCAGGTGCCAGCAGAGGCCAGAGTTGGTGGATGCTCCTGGAGCTGTAAGCTGTCTGACATTGTTGCTGGGAATCCAGCCTGGGTCCCCCGGAAGATCAGCACATCTGTTAAATGCTGGGCCATCTCTCTAGCCCTAGGCATTAAATTTCTCTGTGTAGCCCTGGCTGTCCTAGAGCTCACTCTGTAGACCAGCCTGGCCTCCAACTCAGAGATCTACCTGCCTCTGTTTCCCAAGTGCAATTGCAAAGACTTTTTAATCCCTCAGATTTTATATTTTTTCATAAAAAATTTCCCTTTCTTAATGGGCTTTAAAAACTGTGAACTTGGAGAGATGGCTCAGAGGTTAAGAGCACTGACTGCTCTTCCAGAGGTCCTGAGTTCAATTCCCAGCAACCACATGGTGGTTCACAGCCATCTGTAATGAGATCTGGTGCCCTCTTCTGGCATGCAAGCATACATGCATGGAAGGAATGTTGTATACATAATAAATAAATCTTTTAAAAAATAACTGTGAACTTAAACTTACTCTGGAGATATTGTCATAGCCACTTTTTTTTTTGAGGTAAAATCTTGCTAGCTCAGAGGCTGAATAGCAAGTAGCTAACCTCTTCTCGCTCAAGTCTCCTGAAAAACGGGGTGACCTTCTGCTCAGCCCCCAGTTAAGAGCCTCAGCTACACATGGTTCCCCCTACCACTTCCTGATCCCCAGGTTAATTTTATTTGATCAAACAAATGTGATGCATCTTTGCATCATTAACAAAGGCAGCAGAAACAATGTAACACCTTTACACAGTTAAAATAATATTAATAATTTTCCATAACATTCAGTTTTGACTCAGAAAGCTGAAGGGGGAGGAGCATGAGTGTGAAGCCAGCTACATAGACCAAATTTTGTTAACAAAACAAAATTTGACGCCAGGCGGTGGTGGCACATGCCTTTAATCCCAGCACTTGGGAGGCAGAGGCAGGCGGATCTCTGAGTTCGAGACCAGCCTGGTCTGCAAGAGCTAGTTCCAGGACAGGCTCCAAAACCACAGAGAAACCCTGTCTCAAAAGAAGCAAGAAAAAAATAAATAAAAAAAAAAAACCAACAAAATTTGAAACTATTGTCAGAGGTTCTATCATATGTTTGAGAATAATCTCAGTGAAGACGTACTAAAGATAGATAAATGATTAAGACGATTATGATCCTCTGTGGGGCTAGAGAGTTAAGAGCACTTGCTACCCTTGCAGAGGACCTGGGTTCAGTTCCCAGCACCCACGTGATGACTCAGCCATCCATAATTCCAGTTCAAAGGGATCTTGAAGCCCCCGTCTGACCTCTTTGGGCACTAGGCAAAACACAAGCACAAAATGAATATTTGAAAAAGAACATCCGGGTGTAGTAGTGGATTCCTGTAATCCTAGCACTGGGATGTGGGGGCAGCCTGGGTTATGTAAAACCCTGCCGCAGAGAAACAAGGAAACAGGTATATTAGGGACAGGACATGAGCACAGAACTGACAGGGAACACCGGGCTGCGCTGGCTTTGAGTCACCCTTAGTTAAGCACTAACCTCCCAGCCCTGTGGCCCTCTGGGCTTCACCTACTGACCTGTACAGTAGAAGTTGAGACGTTCTTCAAGGGTGAAGCCTGGGACTCAGCACATTCTCAAGAGCTCCATTGTAATAAAGATGTATGTATTTCTGGTCTGTTTGCTTGGGCTGGGGGAAGCTCAGTTTGACAACCCAACCCATCCTTGAATCCTTAAGTCATAGTCTCGTAGTAGGTTTGGCTTGCCTTTCTCATATCCTGACCAGCCTTCCTCCACAGCCTGGCTCATGAAGACTTCCCTGTCAATAAAGGTGCCAGGCGGCTAAACCTTTTCTTTTTTCCTGCAGGTTCTGTCTTTCTGCCTGACAGTCCTGAGCCGCAGATTTGAGTTTCAGGCCGATGCTTTTGCCAAGAAACTTGGGATGGCTAAAGACTTATATTCTGCTTTGATCAAGCTGAACAAAGATAACCTGGGGTTCCCCGTTTCTGACTGGCTGTTTTCAACGTGGCACTACTCACACCCCCCACTGCTAGAGAGGCTTCAGGCTTTGAAAGACAAAAAACAAGACTGAGCCACTCAGCGACTGGACACACTTCCACTTATTTCTGTCCTGGCAGCATGTTCCAGCTCTTGATGTTTTTAATTTTTTAAGAAAAATGATTAAGTACATAAAAGTCCAGATTTAAATACATTTACAATCTCATTTCAAAAATGATTTTAATAATCCATTTCTTAAAACACTGGATAATAAATTGAGGTTTAATATTTTTAAAGCATAGTCTTATCTAACATCTGGTGTAGCACCAATTTGTACAATTATTTAAGGCAGTGCACAACTCGTTTATTTCCTCATTATGTGAATCTGCATAGAGGGTTTTCGGGTTATGTGTTTAAAGGGGGACACTAACTTTCTGCGAGACAGAAATTGTGGTCCCAAATCATTGTGCTTGTACCTACATGCAATTTGTGTTTACCTTCATGCTGTTCTGATTTAACCTGGCCAATCAGTGTTTTAAATAAGAAAAAAAAGTAAAACTTAGTGAGGCTAATGTTACTGAAATAGATGTTGTTAGTCTGTGCTGTGCTGCTGCAGGCCCAGCTTTCTGTCCTTTCTGGCCACATGCCAATCGAGAATCCCCTCCTTCTTCTTCCCTCCCCACGTCTCCCTCCTTCCTCCTTCTCTTTCTTCCTTTCTCCTTCCCTTCCTCTCTTCCTTAACTTTTTGAGATAAGGTCTCACTCTAGCCCCTGTTGACCCCAGACTTAATCTTCCTCCTTTCTCTGGCTTCCAAATGCTGGGGTTGCAGGTGTGAGCCACCACACCCAGCTTAGGCATTAATAGTACTTGAAATTAGAAATCTTTTAAATCATTGAGTTTGGGTTCACTTTTGAGAAAGTCTTAATTTTGAGCCAGGCTTGATAGCACTTACCTCTAATCCCAGCACTTGAGGCAGAGGCCAGTCAGGGCTCTGTAGTGAGACCCTGTCTGAAAGAGAGAGAAGAGAAGGTTGGTCTCAATTCTTAACTCTTCCTCCCACCTGGCCTTGTTAGAGGTAAACTAGCTTTTTCCCGTCTTTCCCCAGCAGAGAATAGTACACACACCCTTTCACTAACAGACGTCGCTGTACTGTACACATTTCCCAGTGTTAAATGTGGCAGGAGATGAGAAAAAGAGATGACATTTGAAAAGACATAAGGGGGAACTAGACATGATTCTCTATTACAGGAAAGAAGTTTCCTGTCTTTCGAGGACAGATGTCTGCTTTCGTTTTCGTATTTTTTTTATTCACAAGTTATAATTATACCAGATTCCATTTTTTGAATTATAATTCTTGGTAGGCAGGCAGATGTTTCCTTTTAGAGACAGCATCATGAAAGATCTCCAGTGGTAAAGGTGTGTGCTTGACCACTTCAGACGTCTGTCTGTCTGTGTCCCGAGTGTGAACCATGCTGCTCCTGCCACTCCGCTCACCGTGGTGCACACCTCCTGGGCATTTCTCCACAGCCGGGATGACCACACGAGGACTTCACACGGACCATCATGGCCTCCGAGCTCCAGTTCAGCCCCGCATTGTCTGATTCCTACAGCTAAGCAGAGCGGCCCAAGGTTTCTCTCCAGCATTCTTTCCTATGACTTCACGCTCAGAGAATTGCCTTTCCTTCCTCCCGTGCCTTTAAATACACATTTCGGTTCTGCACAAGTGAGACATTAAAAATTGCCAATGCAGATTTACGTCCTGGTGTTGGGTTTTGTGTTGTGATCTGTGCGTCATGTTTCCCAGGTGTGTTGGTCGCCTACAGGCACGGTGCTGTCGTGGGTCCCGTGAACAGCCCTGAGCCTGAGTGCCACTGGTGCCATCCATGGCCGCCTCCTGTTCTTTCCAGCACACACGTCGCCAGTTCTTGCTGGCATTCCCTCAGAAGCAGCTTTGGAGTTATTTCTTCTTCATTGCTGCAACCTCAGATTGTCTTGGGCTTGCTTTTTACTGTTCCGGCCACCCTCTGGACCTCTCTCTTATCCAGATCAATCAGGAGATACCCATGTCTTCTAAAGCCCAAGAAATCAGCATTGCCTATACCAGTGAACAGACAACTGCCCTGTCTGGGCCGCAGAGCTCACCTCTGATCCTCAAGTCTAGGTAACAGTGAGCAAGATGCCCTAGCCCCTCTCTCCTGTAGTTTTTCTTTCTGCCCATTGCAGAAATACTAACATTTGTCAAGTTGTTAAAGAGAAACTTCTTGAGATACAGTCTCCTAATCAAGGCAGACCTCAAGCCTGCTGTGTAGTTGAGGATGACCTTGAACTTGACCTTCTTGACTTCCACCTCCTGAGTGCTGGAATTACGGGTGCCACCGTGTTTGTGTGTTGCTGGAGTTTGAACCCAGAGTCGAAGCACTCTGTCAATTGAGCCACAGTCCAGACCTTAGATAAAATGTATTGTCATAACTGTTCTATTAGTTACTATTAATCTCTCACTATGACTAATTTAGAAGTTAGACTTTAGAGCGCGCGCCGTGCGCGCGCGTGTGTGTATGTGTGTGTGTGTAGGTAAAACTATAATTGGTCTTTTACAGGATACTGGAGGCATTTTATGAAAAGGGAACTATAGGTATAAAGGCCTAGAAATATGAGCAACACCAGAAAGTCAGAAGGTGGGAAGGGTGAGTGCTGGAGGGATTAGGAGATGAACAGGGAGGATTTTATTGGACTTTGGCGGCTGGGGGTGTGGCTCAGTTAGAGTGCTCGCCTAGGGTGCACACAGTCCTGGGATCAAGACAGGGTTTCTCTAGCTGTCCCAGAACTCACGCTGTAGACCACCAGGCTGGCCTTGAACTCACAGAGCTCTGCCTCCCTCTGCCCATTGAGTGCTGAGATTAAAGGTGTGTGCTACCACACCTGGCTTTAAACTTTTACTTGGTAGGAAGCTTTGGATGTGAAGGCTTAGGGCGTGGTGTGACTTAGCTTTACAGGATTGCCCTGCTTTCCATTAGAAGCTGACAGTTGGTGGGATCTTCTCACCCTGTGGCAGGTAATCTTGGTGTCCCATGGAGTGGTAGTTGGGGAAGCGCCGCAAGGTGCGACCTGGAGGAATCATGCGCAATCTCTGGGGACAGCCGAACCAGCTAGCTGCAGTGTCATTTCTGTTAAATGTCATTTGAGTGTGTGTGTGTGTGTGTGTGTGTGTGTGTGTGTGTGTGAGAGAGAGAGAGAGAGAGAGAGAGAGAGAGAGAGAGAGAGAGAGAGAGAGAGAGAGTTACTGGGGATCAAATCTCATGCTAGGCAAGTGCTCTATTGCCGTACCCCCACATCATTTTGAGGGGGTACATGAGGAGTCATGAGAGGACAGGGTCCTGCTCTTAGTGCAGAGGGAATCTTGGGCCGCCAGAGCACACAGCCACACAGAGGTTGAATCCAAGTCCCTTCATTCCTAGTTTGATGATTAGAGTCTTGTTCCTTTGTGTCCTGAATATATTTTTCATTTATTTAATGAATATTAATCACCTGCTATGTGCCAGGCACCGTGTGCTGGAAAACAGAGCAGTGAACCAGAGCAGCCAAGTGCCTTCCTTCGTGGGGTTTATATTCTGATGTCTTAGTCAAACTCAAGCACTAAGGAGAAAATGCCGGGAAGGATTGAGGTGACTTTTGAGCCAAGGGTGAAGAAAGGTGCTGGGGTAAGGCTATTTGGTGGACCAGCCTTCCCAGCCACGGGAATAGCATGCTTAAACAGCCCAGGAAGTATGGCTGGAGTAGGATGGACTGGGACCAGAGCACAGGACGCAGTCTGAGGGGCATATGGGAGACTCGCAGGTCACACTCGTGATCAGAGTGAAACCCTCCCACCAGGAAGTTGCAGAAGGCACAGGCCACTGGTCCTTAGGAATTAGACCCCTTTGGCCCTTTCAAATGCTCCCCTCACAGAAATGAGGTGTGGCTGGGTACAGTTTGTGAACCATCAGCTTCCCTATTGTCATTGAAACCATCCAGTGTCCTGTCTTGTTAAGTCACAGAGAGGACCAGGAAAGGGCTCCTAAGCCAGCACATGAAGACACATCAAGGAGTAAGGCTTAGTCTCTAAGCCCAAGGTTCCAGGCACCAGACCAAGTATGGGATCCAGCATCAGAGTCACTGCCACCACCATGTCCCTGAGGCTATGAGCACCTGCTCAGGGCCAGGGCAACTCGCTTCACCAGACCCTGGTTCTTCTATTTCAAGGACTCCCTGGTAGCCACATACCAGGGCCTCTCTGTGGAGGCCAGGGTGCCATAACAGATTGGCCAAAGCACTAAAGATAAAACCACCTCGCTGGCCCTTTGTTCTGCCACACCTAATCCCTCCTGGCTGACCCCAGCTTGTGGTTAAGGAACTACTAAGTCCCTAATGGTAACTGTGTATTGAGTGAAGAGGAGAGGGAGGGCAGGATTCAGCAGGTGCTTGGCCTTGGGCTACAATGCTGTGTGCCTCCAGGAGGGACCAGGATGCAGAGTGCTTCCTTTGGGGACAACACATACCCAGATTGATAGTGAAACAAAACATTTAGCCATCTGTGTTGTCAACTTGACACAAGCTAGAGTCATCAGAGAGGATGGAGCCTCAGTTGAGAAAATGTCTCCATTGTAGGGCATTTTCTTTACTAGTGATTGATGTGGGAAGGCCCAGCCCATTGTGGGTGGAGCCATCCCCTCCCCAGTTCTATAAGAAAACAGACTGAGCAAGCCATGCAGTGGAGGGTGGAGAGTAGGGGAATGTGCAGGGGGGAGGTGTGGAGATATGATGACTAGCCAACCAGGAAGCAGCCCTCTTCGTGGCCTTTGCTTCAGCTCCTGCCTCCAGGTTCCTGCTGTGTTGATTCCTGTCCTGACTTTCTTTGATGGTGAACTGTGATGTGGAAGCATAAGCCAAACAAACTCTTCCCTTCCCAGGTTGCTCTGGTCATGGTGTTTCAGCACAGCAATACTAACCCTGACTAAGACACCATCTAATATCAAAAGCTGCCGGCTGGCCAAGAGAACAGTGACCAGGGTAGCCAGACCAGAGATCTGAGCCAGTGTCCCTTAGCGCTTCATCAAGACCCATGTCTTTTTTTTCCTCACAGGAGCTCCTGGAAGGCAACAACCAAGTCTTCCAATCTCCCACCCCAAGCTCCTGCTCCAGAGCTAGCACACAGGGGCCACTGAGACAGGCCAGGGGGTGTGAGTGTATGGCTGGGGATGTCGCTCAGTGGGTAGAGCACTTGCCTGATACGCCATGAACGAAGCATTGGATTTGACCTCAGTGCCACAAAAATGGTGTGGGGGTGCACACCTGTGATCCCAGCAGAAGGCAGAAACCTAGAAGTTCAAGGTCATCCTCTGCCACATAGCAAGTTCAAGGCCAGCCTAAATACGTGAGGCCTTGTCGAAAGGAAGGGGGAGAGAAGGGGAGGGAGGGAGAAAGACAGAGCCCTGGCAACCCAGTGGGTATGGTTTACTCTTATACATATGGCATGGCTAAGCCCTTGTCACCACTACACAAAAAGACTTGAGAGGTTTGCCCGAAGTTACACGGTGGATTAACACCCCTCCTCGACCCTTGGGTTCTCACCACAGAAGTTTCTCAGATAGGCCTGCCATCCCAATGCTCACGGGTGAAGATGTCCCAGATGGAGGGCCCAGACCTCCCCTCCCATTTGTGAGCCCTTCACCACTTACCCAAGCCGTGGAGACCCAGCAACAGCTTCCCATCCTCACCCACAAGAAGTCAGTGTGTAACCAAGTTGGGAACTTTAATTTACACGAAGGCCAGAGTGGGTGTGGGTAAAGGGGACTGGAGAACAGTGATGCCAGAAACCAGGGAGATGGTGTTTAAATACTCAGATGGGAGGCGGAAAGACAACAGTGGGGCTGGCTTAAGGATTGCCAACTCAGGGTCCTCACCCTCAGCAGACACCCAATAAAAATAAGTCGAGACAGTGGAAATGGATGAGGACCATCAGAGGCCTACCTGCCCCGAGGGTGGAATGGCACGGATGAGGGATACTCTGGGGAGAAAGGGCACCCTGTTCCCTCAAGAGTGCCCTCTCTCCCCAACCCCTCCCTCACTGAACTTGTCTTCAGGACCCCTGGGTTCCAGACAAGGTCCTGAGAAATGTAGCCTCCTGGGCTGGGGCTGGGGTGCATGTCCACTCAGAGGGGACCCAGGAGGCTAATAGGCTCTGTCCTGGCTGGTTGCTCATGGCCCCTTGATGGACCCAGGCTCTGTGAGACGAGCAGAGGCGTAGGCTGAAGCCCCCAGGCAGGCGGCAGGCTCACAGAAACCAGGCAGCCCCACTGGGCCTGGCCGGCCGGGTCGGCCAGCCTCTCCTGGAGCCCCTGGGGATCCTCGGTCTCCATCTTTGCCATTGATTGCCTGGCCAGGCCGGCCAGGAAGACCTTTGAAAAGGAGAGGCAAGACATTGGGAAATGGTTCAGGCAAGAAAAATTAGGCCACGAATATCAATCACTGAAGGAAGGCACAGACGCTGCCCAACTCCGAGTCTCAGCTCCCGGCTCCCAGCCCCCAGCCAGAACCCCCACTTGGCTTCCATGCAGAAAACCCAGGACCACTAATCCCCAGGCTCAGAGACAGAAGGGTGGCTACACAGGACCAAGGTGTTACCTGGGATCCCTGGGGGCCCGGGCATCCCGGGGTGCCCACGTCCCATTTCTCCTTGGTCACCTTTCTCTCCACGCTTTCCTGCAGACAAAAAGGAGTATCTTTTCTCAAACCGAGAAATATTTCTCCCACTATTTAATTTGTTTCATACACATCCATTGTGCCAGTATACTGTTGGAAAAAAATTCAGAAGTAACCACAGGGGCTGGTTAGATAAAGGGAGATCCAGATAAGATTTGGGAGATTATGTATCAGATAAGGTCTATTATAGTAAAGTGTCTAATAAGAACAGGCATTTACTATGTACCAAGCTGCCCTTGACCTGATTCCCCTTGCCCAGCTTCAGCCCAAGTAGCACTTACCCTTGGGCCCAGTGTTGCCAATCTGACCCACTGCTCCCACGATGCCAGGAATGCCTCGGGGACCAGGATGCCCATGGGGTCCCTGTTTGCCTGGATATCCAGGGGGCCCAGGAGGTCCTGGGGGACCCACCATTCCGGTTGCACCCAGAGCTTCCCGCTTGGCACTCACAGCCACCTCTGCCAGTTGCTCTGAAGGAAACAGGAAGAAGAGGGGCCTGAGATGAGCGTGGAGAAGACAGGACATCCTGATGCCTTGGTACCTAAGCTTGCAGACAGAAAAGCCCAACGTTGAGCTTCCTCTTCCCGAGACCCTGTTTTATGGAAGTCTATCTAAAGTTCCACAGTTTCTGGGAGGCAGAGTTGGAATGCACATCCGGGACTCCAGACCCTCCATACATGTAGAGGCTAGTGAAGGGTGACCAGGTACTGGAGTGGGCTATGGGAAAGGGCTGCAGCCTGTCCCTTACCTTGAATCATCTTCAGTACCACATCCACGATATGCTGGTCACTGGCAGCTCTGCCCTGAGTGCGGAGGATACAATTCATGAAGAAGCCCCGGCCACCAGAACCAACGACTCCTGCAATCCACCACCACGCCCCGCACCCAACCCAGTATTTTGGGGCACATGTCACACCCATTCTCTTGATCTGGGGCCAGTCTCCAAAGCAGACAGAGAACCTCTGGGAACCCCAGCCTTGGGCAATGTGCTGCACCCCCCGAGAAGATGTCCTTCCTAGAGAATCCCCTAGCCCTGGGGTCCACTCACCACAACTCCTTGTCTCCCAGGTTGTCCTGGCACGCCTCGATCTCCCACCAGTCCTCGGGGTCCGGGAAGCCCGGGATAGCCCTGCACTCCTGGGGCGCCCGCATCCCCGCTGGGGCCAGGGTATCCTGGCTCTCCACGAACTCCTTGCTGCCATGGGACCACGTAGAATAAGAAGACATTGGGAGGGAGAAGAGAATGGGGCTAAGGGAGAGGGCGGGGCCAGAAGGAGGAAAGGGAGGATGGCGTCCTGTCCGCAAGGGAAAGAGGGGAGGGGCTCACCTGTCCCTTGGGTCCTGGCTCTCCCGACTGGCCCTGCAGAGGGAGCAAGGTCAAAAAGCGGTGGGACCCCGGAGCATCTCCCCGACTCCCCCATCACACTCCCATGCCCCGCTCACCTTCTCCCCTTTCTCACCCGGGAGGCCGGCCACCCCCGGGTCACCCTGCAGAAAGAGAACCTCGTGTCAAATGCCATAGTGGCAATAACGATGAAGGGCGCTTGGTCTGCAGGTGTGTACAGACCCGACGCCCCAGGTACCCGACGCCCCAGGTGCCCGACACCTGACTGCCGGACTGGGCTGTGGGAACTCACCACTCCACCTCGGGGCCCTGTCTTCCCTGGGGAACCCTGGAAAAAGAAATTGGGGCATAGTGAAATGTCCTCTCCAGGGAAGCGAGCCCCCCCAGCTCCCTGTTCCTCCTGGTCTAACCCAACCCCACGGCCCACTGCAGCCCAGATTTGGCCCCTTTCCAGGCTCCGATGGTACCTTATCTCCTTTGATGCCTGGCAACCCTTGGGGTCCTGGAATTCCTGGGGAGCCCTGTTCTCCCTTGGGGCCCTGAGGTGGGGGAAAAAACAAGACAATGAAGTAAATTGAAGAACCCAGTTGTGAGCCCACTGCCCCCCTCAGCTGGCCTGTCCTCACCTGTCGTCCTTGAGGGCCTGGCTGCCCTACTGGTCCCCTCTCACCCTGATCACCCTGAAACACAAAAAGGAGCGTCGGACATGGGCTCTCAGCAGGGCCAGTCTTTTAAGTGAGGCTGGACTCCAGCGGAACAAGTGCCATCTATCCTGGTTTTCACCAGCAGGGGTCCTTCTTATCACTCTTTTTCACAGACCCTTGTCAGAGAGGACCCAGTGCCGACTGCAGCAAGGATCCTCGGAGAGGGGCTACCTACCTTCTGTCCCATTATGCCCTGTGGACCGATTTCCCCTCGAGGCCCTGGCTCCCCCTGGGAGGAGAAAGGAGAGTCAGCAGCAGGCCTGGTGGAAGGCCCTGGCTCAGCCTTCCACACCCTTGGGTCAGCTAATTGGCTTCAATTGAGGAGGCTGCCCCAGAAGGCAGAAAAAGCTTGCTTGGGTCAGTTGGGTCAGTGGGACAGAACACTAGACTCAAGACACTCCCCAAGTTGAACTCCATCCCTTAACCTCATCCAGATCCTACATTGAGGTCAGGGCCTTAGACCTAGAAGGAGATACTCACTTCTTTTCCAGGAGGACCGGAGATTCCAGGGAAGCCCTGCTGGCCTGGTTCACCCTGCAGGAAAACACAGTTCTCACGTCAGGCTAGTACCTGCCAGTCAGCCCTTAGCCTCAGGTAGGCCCAGGAACCCTGAGCAAAGTCTGCAACCAAATAAGCAGGGAAAGGAGGTGCTGCGATCAAATCCTCTGGGCTCCATTGCCTTTCCTGAGTTTGTTACTCCTCTGCCTTCCAGGCCACATCCTGCTTCTACTGAGCCAGGATGAGGGCAGGACAAGGTGGTGAGAGAAAGTGTTACTGACTAAGGGGCTTGTGTGTAGGCTGTGTTGAGCCCTGGGTGAGAACTGAGCCTCACAATCTTTGAGCCCCATTTCTTGCTCCCTGGTCCCATTGTCTGGTAGAACCAAGTCTCTGGGCTTAGGGGTCTCCTCACCTTGTCTCCAGGGCCTCCTTTTGTCCCAGGCTGACCCGGCACGCCCTAAAGAAAAAAAAAGTTGGTATTGGTTTCTACCCTGGCATGGGGAGCTGGGTACACTTGCCACGTTGCCCCCATGCCCAATCCAGATTTTGTCCTCCTTGTGGGAGCTAAACATTCAAAGATCCAGCCATGGTATCATGGGCTCAGCGGTTCTCCACCCTTCTGTGAGTCCTGGAGGGAGAGGAGTGGGCTTCGGACAATGGCCCGTCTATCAGCGCCCATGTCCACGGGAAAGCACAAGGTGAAGACGGGTCTACACAAGCAAAGAGAAGCAGGCTGTGGCAGTCCGTGCCTTCATGAGCAGGGAGGGTGGACACTCACAGGCTGAACCCCAGACACATGGAGTAGAGATGGCTCTGTGACATGAGGAGGTGAGTCAAGCAGGCCAGAGACCAGCAAAGGGTTAATGGTATAGAAAGAGAAAAGCCACTGCAGCCGGGGCGGTGGTGGCACAAGTTTTTAATCCCAGCACTCAGGAGGCAGAGGCAGGCGGATCTCTGTGAGTTCGAGGCCAGCCTGGTCTACATAGTGAGTTCCTGGCTGTCCTGGAACTCACTGCACAGAGAAACCCTATCTCAAAAAATAAAACAAAACAAAACAAACAAACAAAAAAAAACTGTCCAAATGATGAGGCAGCCTGCACCAGACCAGGAGCTACACAGACAGTAAGGAGGTGGCGTGATGAGAGAGTCAGACCTCAGGTGCAGATTTTTACCTCCTCAGCCTCTCCCACCCTCTCACACAGACACAGGCAACAGACTGATTGGCTCCCTGAGGCTCAGGATCAACTTGCCTGTGGGCAGCCCTCATGTTGATACTCACCGCTAGGCCCTGGTGGCCTGGGCTTCCTGGCCGCCCCACCTGTCCTGCGCTGCCCTGGTGAGACAGACAACCAGAAACACAAATCAGAGTCTCGAACACACTGAGAGCTGCTGGTTCCGAAGCCTCAAGGATTGGTGTGACAGGGCTCACCGGCCTGAGAGCGAACAGACCTGACCCTGCCCAGCTCCACCAATGCGCCTCACGCTCACCTTCATGCCAGGTATGCCCGGGGTCCCGTCCTTGCCGTCAATGCCCGGAGGACCCTGCTCAGGAAGGAAGTTCAAAGGAGGAGACTCATGGTGGGAAGCCCCATGGGGCCAAGCCACCCTCCCTGTGACATGAGATGAGCCTCTGTGACAGCTGTGGTGTGCCAGCGGAAAGGCTCTGATCACTTCAGAAACATCAGCCCACTGGGGAAGGGGTGAAGAGGGACAGACCACACCCTTCCTTCGTGTGGGTGGCTGCTCAGTTGTTCCTGCTTCCCACTATCCTGCCGTGACTCCATACTGTTTGCAGGTAAGGAAACTAAACTAAAAGGAAGCATCTTTGTCAGGTGACTGAGCCAGTAGCCTGCCACAGAGTTCAGTCCAGATCCCCAGCTTTCTCTCCATCGAGGGATGCAGTGAACTGACCAGGGCCAGGGACTGGACTCTGAGTGCTTACCGTTATTCCCTTTGGGCCTGTTATCCCCTGGGGTCCTCGGGCACCTGGGCTCCCCTGCAAAGTAGATAGAGATCAGTGGCCTTTAGAATGCGGAGCCTAACTGGTTGTGTAGCAGGAACAGCACAGACAATGGCTTCTGGGTCCCAGAGTCCTTGTGGCCTGGGCCAGACTACAGAGGTTGAACTGAGATGCTGAGAAGACTGCTCCTGCCCTGATAGGAGTGGGGAGGGGCAGATCCAGTTCCAATAATAACATGGTTCTGTGAGGGAAAAGTCTTTAATTTTTAGAGATACATTCAGAAGTGTGTAGAGGCAAATGAGATGAGCCAAGGATTTCTTGAAAATAAGCGGCAACCAATGAAGGACAGTGCAGGAGGCTTGTGGAAGGGGACAAGGAGGGAGAGGTGGGTGGGGCAGTGAAGTTGCTGTGTGTGTGTGTGTGTGTGTGTGTGTGTGTGTGTAGGCAGGACAGTGAAGGGGGGGCAGAACAGTGAAGGTGGGGGGCAGGACAGTGAAGGAGGTCGGGGGAGGACAGTGAAGGGGAGACAGGACAGTGAAGGAGGTGTAGGCGGGGCAGTGAAGTTGTTGTTGTTGTGTGTGTGTGTGTGTGTGTCTCAGCAGGACAGTGAAGGAGATGGGGCCTGGATGGGGAAGGAGGCTTAGAGAAGGCAGTTGCTGCAAGTCTCTCTAACCTGGAACCGGGGAGACAGTCATATGGGACTCCCTGTAGCCATCTCTTGACTTTCCTATGTATTTTTAGACTTGCATTAAAAATACAGCTAGCTGAATCTCGACTTGTGGTTCCTCTTTCCCCCAAAACCAGCAGTCTTTTTTTTTATTTATATTTCTCATTCTGTTAATGTAACACAAATTTCCTTTCTACCTTCATCTAATTCCCACCACCTCACAGTACATCTTAGAAGCTACCCACGACAGAAAAGGGTGCTTTGTTTACCAAGTTAGAAAATAAAATATGGTGATACGTGGTGACTCATGCATTCTGTCACCACTATAAACAGTGACACAAAAGTTACTTTGGGGGAATAAAAGCCTCTTTTATATATGCCACATGTCATTTTGCCCGAATTTAAGAGCTGGTGAGATGTCTTGATGGGTAGAAGTATTTGCCGCATGAGTCTGATGGCCTGGGCCTGGTTTTCAGAATTCACAGATAGAAGGGAAAAACTGCCTCTTGTTGTTCTCCGACCCCGATGTGCATGCTGAGGCACGTCTATGCGCATGTATACCGCACACACACACATACACACACACATCCAACACACACACAATAATAATAATAAATTTTAAAATTTGATTAAAATATCAGGCCATTAAAATATGATAGTACATGTCTTTAATATCAATACTAGGAGGCAGAGGCAGATGACAGCCAAGACTATTAAATAGAAATCTTGTCTCAAAAAATAAAAGTGTTAGTTTTTGTTTGTTTGTTTTTCAAGACAGGGTCTCTCTGTACAGCCCTGGCTGTCCTGGAACTTGATCTGCGGACCAGGCTGGCCTTGAACTCACAGAGATCCACCTGCCTCTGCCCCCCAAATGCTGGGATTAAAGGAATGTGACACGGGGGCTGGAGAGATGGCTCAGTAGTTAAGAGCACTGACTGCTCTTCCAGAGGATCCAGGTTCAATTCCTAGCACCCACTTGACAGCTCACAACTGTTTGTAGCTTCAGTTCTAGAGGATCTAACACCCTCACTCTAACACCCTCACACCAATGCACATAAAATAAAATTAAATAGATTATTAAAACAGGCATGTGATACCACTGCCTGGCCTAAATGTAGCAACTTATTAGAGATAATATTGAGGTAGAACTATTAGTTCAAAGATGCACACTTGAGCTCTTAAAGACACTGTCAGCGTTTACCAACACTCTGCAGTGGCACAGGAAAGTAGATAATGTTCCATTAGCCCCACTCTGCCCAGGTTTTCCACTCACCAAGTCCCTGAAAGCATGATTTCCTTGCTCTTGCTAAATATAATACCAACTTTGTACCACGTGAACACAAGATGCCCAAGGAGGCCAGAAGAGGGTGTTGGAACCCCTGGAACTAGAGTTATACAAGATTGTGAGCTGTCGTGTGGGTGCTGGGACTCGAACCTGGGTCCTCTAAAGAGCAACAAGTGCTCTTAACTGTTGAACCATCTCTCCGCACTCCCTCCCCAATTCCTTCTTTAAAAAGACATGGTCTTACTATATAGCCAAAAGTGGACTGGAACTCTCTATAGAGACCAGGTTGTCTTTGAACTCACAAAGATCCACCTATCTCTGCCTTCCAAATTCTGGAATTGAAGGTGTGTACCACCACGCCTAGCTCATATATTTTTATTTTAAAAAAATTCTTTGGCAAATTCATATATGTATATAAGACATTTTGGTCATTCACATTCCTGTTACCCCTCACTTCTGCTGAACCCCCCTTCTTCCCAGTGTGTTCCCCTCTTACTCTCATGCCTTTTTATTTGTTTGGTGGCATCGTTGTTATTATTATTATTAGTGTGTATGGGTATGTGTGCATGTGTGTGTTAGGGAACACACTGCTAGAGCGCTTGTGTGAGGATCAGAAGACAGCTGTGCAGAGCTGGTTTTCTCCTCCCTTCCACCTTTAGGTGGGTTCCAGGGGACTGAACTCAGGTCACCACCCACCCCTTTTTTGTGACCGAGTAGCGTGATAAGGGTTCCTTTGTATGTGCATAGGTGGAATCATTTACTAGAATATGGGCAACTTACTGCACACTGAAGGAAATGACGCCCCTTCCCCAGGCAACCATGTGGGCTTCCCAACCCCACACATGCTGCTGAGTTTTCTGTGATTTTAAAACAGCTCAGAAAGCCAGGAGTGGTGGTGCATGCCTTTAATCCCAGCACTAGAGAGGCAGAGACGGAGATCTCTGTGAGTTCTAGAACAGTCTGGTCTACATAGTGAGTTCCAGGACAGCCTGGTCTACATAGTGAGTTCCAGGACAGCCTGGTCTACATACTAAGTTCCAGGATACTAGAATAGCCAGGACTATGTAGAGAGAAACTATCTAAAACAACAACAACAACAAAATCTGCTCAGAAAAAAGGGTTTATGAATCAGAAAGAGACAGACACACACAGAGAGAGAAAGAAAAAGAGAGAGAGAGAGAGAGAGAGAGAGAGAGAGAGAGAGAGAGAGAGAGAGAGGAAGGAAGGTGGGAGGGAGAGAGTTAAGTGACTGTGATAGATGTCTTGGGATCCAGACCAAATCCCATTAGTTCCATGGTTAATTTGCTGGAATTTCATTGTCTGGCCCCAGTGGCTACAGGACTGGATCCCAAGGCTTCTAGTGAAGTCTGAACACAGCAAGCAAACTGGATTCTCAGCACAGATCATCAGACACTCCCCCACACCCAGAAGTCACCCACGCAGACTGTCAGGCACATACATAAACACCTATGTGTGCACACACCAGCATTAATGGAGATAATCCCTTCCCAGTACTCTCCAGGGGTTCTGATCAGACAAGGATCTCCAGAGAACTTACCACATCCCCCTTCTCACCAGTCCGGCCTGGTGGCCCCCTTGGGCCTTCTTCACCCTGGCACGAAGGAGACAAGAGCCCAAGTCACATGACCCCATAAAGACCAGCACTCACTTTGAAGCCATAGACCTCTAGCATAGGGTCTGGGGACAGGAGCAGGCTTACCGGTGGCCCAGCAGCCCCGATGGAGCCCACCATGCCTTTATATCCACGAGGACCCTGGGGAAAGGAAAAGATTGTGGGTCAGTCCTGCTTGGACTCTGAAGGCCAGAGTTCTGGTCCCAGCAACTCTTGCAGGACAGCTATAGACTTACCGTCTCTCCCTTAGGTCCTGCCACGCCTGGGTAACCCCTGATGCCCTGGGGACCCTGTCAAAAAAATGTCAGTGAAAACAACTGCTGTGTTTGGTCCCATCCCTTCCCACAATGCCCCTTTGGGCAGAGTTCCGTATCTCCTGTGTCGTACAAAGATGCTCAGACGTGGAGAGGAGTCTCCCAGGGGCACTTAAGGAACAGCGACAGACCCGGACCTTGGCCAGGTCTTCTGGTGGGCAACCTTGGTCCTGTCCACTCTATCCCTGCAGCCAGTCTCAGCCTTTCACCCCACCCGGGCACTCCCAGCCAAACACGGATTTCTTTTATAGAGGCCAAAGCAGGTGAATGGCTCCATTAAAGGGCTCCAGGGATGATAGAGGACATAACAGTGAGGTGTTTCTTACCGGTGGTCCAGGGATGCCTTGCTCTCCAGAGGCACCCACATCTCCCTTGGGGCCCTAAGGGCAAGGAAGAGCTGTCAGAATGGCAGCAAATACAAGGCAAGCAGACACCAGCAACCTTTCCCAGCACAGACAGCCAGGTGGGACAATTAGAAACCAAGATGTCCCCTATCACACGAAAAAGGGACTCAACAAGAGACTCCATTGGGTTGGGCGGTAATGGCACACGCCTTTAAATCCAGCACTTTGGAGGCAGAGGCAGGTGAATCTCTGAGTTTAAGGCCAGCCTGGTCTACAGAGTGAGTTCCAGGATAGTCAGGGCTACACAGAAAAACTGTCTTAAAAAACCGAAAAACAAAACGAAACAAAACAAAATGAGAGAGAGAGAGAGAGAGAGAGAGAGAGAGAGAGAGAGAGAGAGAGAGAGAGAGAGAGAGAGAGAGAGAGAGAGAGAGAGGAGGGAAGGAGAGGTGTGTAACATTGGCCTCCTGCTTCCGCTTCCCAGATTAAGGAACCCACAGGGACAGGGGAAGGAATGAAGAATGTGGCAGATGTCTTCTGGATTGTCTCCCCATAACCCTCACCCTCATCCAGGTCCTTAGCTCTCAGACTCACCGGCTTCCCCTGGCGACCAGGTTCTCCCAGAATCCCCCGCTTGCCTGGATGTCCCTGAAGGGAAGGAGGGAACTCAGCCCCAGGTCCCCTCCAAGCACCAGTCCCACCCTCCCAGGACAAGCCACCCCTTCACCTTCACTCCTTGCAGCCCCTGGGGGCCTTTCGCACCCGCTGGACAGTTGGTTGGACACTGGAAAGAACATTCTGTAAGGCCAGAGGTCTCTTCCTGGCCAGGGCCAGCCGAGCAATGCTTCCCAGAACTCCCTCCCCATCTCCCATTGAAAGCCCTAGGCAGTCTCTCCAGACCCTGTTTCTCACCAGGAGATCCGCACTCCCTTCCAGGCCCTGGATGGTTCCTGGTTGGCCCTGAGAGGAAATACAAAATGATGAGATATAATCTGACCCATCCCCTCTGCAAGCCACTTCCTCAGGAACACATGGCCATCCAGGAGGGTTGAAGATAGAGGACACTTACCGGTTTCCCAGGGGGTCCTGGGGGCCCTGATGGTCCTTCTGGTCCTGGATCTCCCTGGAAGCAAAAAGAGCCGAAATCACAACAGCATTCTGCCCGGCCCCAGTTATTCCTGCTCTTCCTCCACTCCCTACCACCAGTCCATCCAGGCCACCCTTTAGGGCACCTCCAGAGAGCTGCCATCCAGGAGACTGGCAGGTGGCACCAGCCCAGGAAGATTTGCTGCAAGCCCAGGTTCAGCAAGAGAGGGTTCTGCCCCAGGCCTGGGGGAGTTCCTCGTGGGGCAGAAGCAATTTAGAAGCTCCCAGAAAGCCTGCCCCAGGCTGTCAGTCTTGGCACACAGGGCAAGAGGCAGAGGCAGAGGGTCAGTAGGCTTACCTTGGGGCCCGGGGCTCCAATCTCACCAGGGAGGCCCACAGGTCCAGGTGGTCCCTGTGGGTCAGAGACACGGTTGTTCAAGATGCCTCACAGCGTCCACCTTAGGTAGGAAGGTAGGGACAGGCTCTTCTCCACCTTGTCTATTCAAACAATTCCAGGGAGACTGGATTGTGGGGCTCTAAGGACCAGACTATTCCAGACTCAGCAAGCTGCCCATTCATGGCACCAACACAACGTGCAGGTTGTTCCTCAAGATGGAGACTCCCCTAGAAGCCTTCCTTTCCCTCCCCAGCTCCCTGCCCAACCCCCAGAACTTACGGGAGGGCCAGCAAAACCGGGGCCCTGCAATAGAAATAAAGGGAATCAGATTCACGGCTCCCGTCGGCAGGTCCTCCCAGTCCCCAGAAAGTTCTTCTATATCCTTGTAGGTGCTACTCACCGGCAGGCCAGGGGGTCCTGGGAGCCCAGGCTGACCCTGCAGAGCAATGAGAGCGGCTCAGAGGCTGAAGAAGGCTGGGGTCCATACCTCACTCTACTGCAGCCCCTCCAAACGCTGTCTTCAATGAGCACCCGGCAGTCACTTACCTTGACTCCGGGGGTCCCCATGGGGCCAGGCTCTCCCTTGGCTCCCATTAAACCCTGGGGGAGAAAGAGATAGTAGGATCATTGAGGCTTACCTGCCCCTAGCTCACAGGGCAGGGCAAGTCTAGGGGATTGTAGGCTTCCCATTCCTGCTGGTGGTCTGGGGACCTTAACTTTCTCCTTTCCCTTTTCTCCGTTTTTTGGGGGGAGACTTTTTGTTTGTTTTGAATCTTGGGAGGTAAGTAAAATAATTCTTTCCCTTTCAAAAAATATTTATTTATTTAGGTATTTTTAGGGATACGGGTTTTTTTGTTGTTGTTGTTTTTGTTTTTGTTTGTGTTCTGTGTAGTCCTGGATGTCCTGGAACTTGCTCTGTAGAACAGAGATCTCAGAACTCAGAGACCCACCTGCCTCTGCCTCCAGAGCGCTGGTATTAAAGGCAGGCACAACCATGCCTGGCAAGTATCCTTTGGTTGTGTTGCTGAGATAGAAGCTTCCAACTCACTACAGTCCCAAGGATGACCTTGAATTTCTGAGACTCTCTTCCCCACCTCCGGAGTGCTGGGCTTACTAGCACTTCACCAATGAGCCACATTCTCTACCCAGTTACCCTCCTTTGAGAGCCGTGAAGCTAAGACTCAAAGACCTGTGGGCTCAACCTCACTTCTCCCAGCTCGAGTCTAGGGTACTCAGACGTGGATCTGAACTGATGATGCTCTCAATGTCTGCTCTGGGTAACTTCTGAAAGCCTGCATTTTCTCATCTGCAAGTGAATTAACACTCTCAGCTCTCTGGGCATGCGTTGGCACTGACCATGCTAGAGTGAGGCAGTGTGTTTTGGAATCTTTGTAGGGTGTGGATGGGGAGTTTAAAGGGGCCCTGCAGTCTGCAGCCCTGGTCATTACCCCTTGAATAAGGCAAACAGGCACAATTCAAAGAGACTTCTTCCCCCCCCCCCCATCTTTCAGAGTCTGCCATGTACTTCCACCAAATAACTATCCCCACCTTTCTGAGGCTGTCAGCCCTCAGGAATTTGTGGCTTTGAGGTCTTTGGGAACTCCATAATGATGTTCCTTCCCTGAGCTGGACTGCAGAGGGGATGGATGACCAAGGCACTTGGGGTAGGGACGAAGGGGAGCGGGGATGGGATGGCAGTGAGGGGTTGGGGAGCAAAGCAGGATACACAAAGGCTGTGCAATCCTTAGAGGCCAGAAGGTTGAGACTAAGTCCTCACACCTGCAGACAGGAGGGACAATCCTGCAGCTCACAGGAAGCAAAGGCCCTCTCGGGCTCCCAGTGCCAGAGATCCAAGGCCAGAGATCCACGTCAGGGTGGATATGAGATAGGCGTGAGGTCATAGTAGTTATGAAATAAGTCCTGAATGGCTATAGAGCCGCCATCTTGTTACCATTCTTTTTCTTTTCTTTCTTTCTTTCTTTCTTTTTTTTTTTTTTTTTTTTTTTTTTTTTTTTTTTTTTTTTTTTTTTTTTTTTTTTTGAGAGGGTTTCCTACCTGCCCTGGAACCAGGTCTTATAGACCAGGCTGGCCTCAGACTCACAGAGATCCTCCCGCCTCTGCCTCCCAAGTGCTGGGATTAAAGGCATGCGCCACTGCCGCCTGGCCTTACTACCCTTTCTAACCAGACAAGCCTGAAGAAGCCAGAATCAGCCTCTCCCCAGCCTCAGGTACTCACGTCCACGCCAGGCTTCCCATCCGGCCCATCCGGCCCGGGTTTGCCAGGCTCGCCTTTGGATCCCTTGAAATCAGAAGCAGAACATATTAGCCAGAGGACAGCAAGTACTGGAAGAGCCAAAGGTCAAAGAAAAACATAAAGAGCACTCACCGGAGGACCGACTTTTCCTGGAGGCCCCTTGTCACCCTGCAAGACACAAGCTGATGAGCCATCTATGGCTCCTGCCTCCCCAGTGGTGTGGGCAGGTCTGGCCGATGACCCAGAGTGTCTCCTCTCTGTTTTGTGCTGAGATCTGCACTATTTTTTTTTTTTTAAAAAAACAGCTCCCTTTGCTCAAAACAAACAAAATTCAGCTGAGCACCGGCCTTCCTTGGCTCCAGCATTCAGGAGGCAGAGACAAGGGTAAGTCTGTGCGTTCAAGGCCAGCCTAGTCTAACAGTGAATTTCAGGACAGCCAGGGCTACGTAAAGAGACCTTGTCTAAATTAAATTAAATGAAAACAAAACAAAATGCAAATGCATTAACACCAGGCCAACTGAGATGGGCATTTAGTCAGGGTTTTTAGACGTGCTGACGTTGGGCAGGTACTATAAAGTCCCTGAGCTTCAGGTTAGTCGGGAGAACTGATTAAGCAAGTGACAAAACGAATAATTTTTTTTTTTTTTTAAAAAAAAGCCTTTTAGAGAAATCTGAAGGGGAGGGAAATGAGGTGAGTAGTGGCTGTCAGTCAGGAAAGCCAGAGACTGCGGCAGAGGCAAGGATCAAGGGGGCCGGCAAAGGGGTAGATTCAAAATGTTCTCAAGAAAAGAAGGTTCTCTTTTCTGTGTGACAAAGGACCGTTGGTGGGAGACTGGCATGACCCTGTAGTCAGATTTAGCCCGGGAAAGGCCCCCAGGAATTCTGGAGCCAGCAGCGGCATGAGCCTGGCTGGGGTCCAGCGCCCTGCGCGTTTGGGGGTTGGGGGACACCAGGCTGAATAGGAGTCTGTCCGAACGGTAAACAGCCAGCCGACCTCCTGGGGGAGCCTCCCGAGGCTGTTAACCCTCAGCACACTCGGAGAGTGGAGGACCCAGCCCGGACGATTCTAAATCGGGAAGCTAAAGCAAAAAAAAAAAAAAGAGAGAGAGAGAGAGAGACAGCAGTGTGCCCCAGCTGGTCAGCTGTCTACCCGAGGCTCCCCAGCTACCTTAAAGAAGTGTGTCAGGGGACAGTGGAAGGGGTTAAGAGGAGGAAGGGAGGGAGGGGATAAGGACGCTCCGCTGTGAGCTGAGGCCGGCAACAGAACAGCAGGCCCTTGTTGCAGGGTGGCTACGACAGACTCCCCATTTCAGGGCTGGTTTGGGGTTTTCACTGAACAAACGGGCTCCTTGTGGTCTCTGCAGGCACCACGTCCTGGCAACAGGGGGTGCTAAACTTCCAGGCATCCCCACCCCTGTGCTCACAAAGTTCTCCTTTGTGGACAGACAGCCTTCCTTCCGCTCAAGTCTGAAGTTAGATACTCACGTCGATGCCATCAGAACCCGGCACTCCTGGTGGCCCTGGTGGCCCTGGAGGACCCGGCTCTCCTGGAGGACCTTTCTGAAAACACACACAAGAATGCAGCGCTCAGACAGTATGCAGAACTGAGCTCCCAGGGACTGCTGGGGACCCCGAAAGTGAAGGTGACTAGGGCAGCAACTCCCCAAGGAAACGGAACTCCTTGGGGAGTTTGTTGAGCAGCTACTGTTCACACTCAGTATTTTATGGATTACTCAGAACTGTAGGGAGTAGTATTAGGGGTGACAGGAAGAGGGTGAAGAAACACACACAGGAAAATTAAAGGTTCGTGGTCACAGTGAAAGATGAAATCACAATTGCACCCTAGGTCGGCCATCTTCTTCTCCTGGACCACACTGTCCTTGCATTGGCATGGGTGGGAAATAGATAAAGATATCTTTCGCTCAAATCACAGATGACGTAAGGGGGCGCCTAGCCCTCGATGGATGGTACTTCGAACTAGTATTGTTTTCTAACCAGATACAGCGGTGAACGCGCACCTCTCCCTCGTCCTCTGGTACGGGTTATGTACCGGCAGAGAAGGGAGGTGTGAAGAAGGGAAACTGGTACTATTCTCACTTGCGGGCCAGCCCCGAGTCAGGAAGATGTCACGCTGGCGCTATGTGCCCTGAAGTGCCCAGCCAGCACCCCACAGCACCCCACACCAGCACCACTTGGCTTGTGGGTGGGTGCCAGGCCCAAGGTCCCCGTTAGGTCCTACTCGGAGCATTCCTTCCCCAGACTCCAGCTCCCCAGACGGGAGCTCACAAGCCGGTCAGAGGAGATGCAGTGGGGCGACAGAGAAGTCAGGCTGGAGCCCGGGCCCCTTAGGAGATTCCGGGGGCGGAGGCTCGGCTGTCGACTGAATGGCCACCATTGTCTCCGCCACCACCTGGGCTCTCTCTGCTGCCAGGACCCTGCGCCAGCTCCTGCCCCGATGCTGTCTGTCCAAGGCCGAGCATTCCGGTACAGGGTCCCTTTGACTCCAGGACTGATTAATCTCCCCTCAGTGCCCCCTGCATGTCCGGTATGCACCCTCCCAGCGGCTCTGTCCTCAGCTGCCCCTCAGGCTAGGGATGGCCTACAGCAGATCCCCAAACTTCTGGATCCTAAACCCAGGCTCTGCACCCAGGACTTTGGTGCCAGAGAGGCGGCGGGACTTACGATCTGAGCCAGGGCGAGTCCCAGCACCTGGAGGAGAACGACCAGGCTGCGGAGCGCGTGAGTGGTGGCCATGGTGAGCAGCGGGTTCTGGAACAAGGATGCGGGGTCCAGGCACGCACAGGCAGCGGGGGACTGCTCTCCGAGCCACTGGCCGGACCTCCTGAATACGCGGCGGGGCGGGCCAGGGACCCGCAGGACTGTCACCTGAGAGCACTGCGGGAAGGAGGTGTCCAGCTCCGCCCGGCAAGGGGCGGGTCTTCTGTGCCCATCCTGGGACCTCTGAGCTTGACTGGAGGCCCCAGCTAGGAAATCCCAGAAACATACAGGGATGCAGGACCAACGTTAACCTGCTTTCTCTGTGAAAAGGCAGACGACCATCGAAGTCCCTTTTCACCCTTCCCTCCAAGATCAACGCCTTCCTCCTCCTGATCGGTAGTCCGGTCCATTACCCTGTCTGGGTCTCCTATCCTCCAGAGCCCAGGCTCAATATTCTGCACACCTGGCCAGGTCCTCACCCTGCTCAGTCCTTAGTAACTGGCCTGGTCCTCTCCATAGACAAACGGGCCCTGCCATATTAAGACACACCAAAATCTTTCCTGAACCAGCCTATCCAGAATTCTCCATTTGCTTTTTCTCTACCCCTCCACTACCGATTCCAGAGGCGTGGCTGGAATCTTGCCTCCCTGCTTCCATCAACCTAGGAGGCTGGTCCTCCAGAGGCCACCAGTGAGATCCAAGCATCTCCCTTCCATCCTTGAGGCAGGAGGTTGCTAGCACTTGGATCTGCCTTGGCCGTGCTGTCTTCCCTTCCAAACATTCACATGCACCCCACTTGACCTTCTACAACAATACCTTTCAAAGATTGGTTTTTTATTTATGTGTATGAGTGCTTTGCAGTTCCTGCATGCCTGGTGGCCCATGGGGTACCAGATGCCCTGGAACTGGAGTTACAGTAATGCCTTCAGTCTGCCACCACGGACTCTAACCCAATTAAACGCTTCTTTTAAAAGTTGCTCTGGTCCATGGTGTTCTGTTATAGCAAGAGAAGAGTAACTAAATCACATATGATGGTCTTGGATTCTTGGAGGCCTTCTGCCTCCATCTCCCAAGTGCTGGCATTAAAGCTATGTGCCCCCACTCCCTGATGGATCCCTTGACAGGGTGGTTGGTTTTAATGTCCAACTTGCCACAAATTGGAACCACCTGAACTGGGAGCCTCACCTGAAGAACTGTCCCAATCACCTTGACTGATGTGGGAAGAGCCACCCCATTTGGGGGCAGCACCTTTCAGTAGCCACATAGATAAAAAAAAGGGAAAACTGTTTCCTCTTTTCTCTGCTTGGCCTCCCTCTGTCGCTGAGTCGGTTTGCACCCTTGTCACTCCCTTTGCTAATTCCTTCACTGACAGGAGAACCAGTGCCTCCTGCACTTTTATGGTGGAGTAGGGACTAGCAGCTCTCCAGGAACCTTTGAGCTCCTGGTGCCAGGCTGGAACTACTGAGGCACCCCGTCTTGGGTGGGGACCCACCAGTGAGAGACAGTTGTTCTAGGGCTACTCTGACTGTTGAGGCTCCCAGACTCGAGGACCAAGTGACTGCTGGATTCTCAGATATGATTCAGCTGTTGTTTCTGTTTTAAAGCTCATTTAGGGGCTGGAGAGATGGCTTGGTGGTTAAAAGCACAGGCTGCTCTTCCAGAGGTCCTGAGTTCATTTCCCAGTAACCACACAGTGGCTCCCAACCATCTGTAACGAGATCTGGTGCCCTCTTCTGGGATAAAGGTGTACATGCAAATGGAGCACTTATTAAAATAAAATATAAAAGATCTAAAAAAAATGGTCATTTAAATTCTGATTTTACGCACACACACACGTTCATCTCCTTGGTTCTGTTCATCTAGAGAACCCTTACTAAAACATTCTTTTTCATTTTTTCATTTTGTTTATCTTGTGTGTGGGAGGGAGGACTGCGCTCCACAGTGAGCATATGGAAGCCCGAGGACTTGTGGGAGTTGATGCTCTCCTTCCATCATATGTGTTGATGGGGTTGAACTCGGGTTGGCAGGCTGGTGGCAGATGCCTTTACCTGCTGAGCCATGTCATCGTTGGCTGTGGCTCTCTTACTTTAAAAGACAAATCACTTTCTAGTTGATGGCTACACTGGGTTACCTTTCTGAGCCTTAGGCCATTTCATTTGCTCAATTAAGTGTGTGTGTGCATGTGTGTGTATGCCTGGGTGTATGCATGTGTACTATATGCATCTAGGAGACTGTAGAGGCCAGGAAAGGGCATGGGATTCCCTGAAATTAGAGTGGTTGTTAGCAAGGGCTCTGAACGCTGGTCCTCTGCAAGAACAAGAAGTTCCCTTAAGCTGCTGAGCCAACCCTGTAGCCCCACTTCATCAGAGATGGTTGCTATACATTTTGACCAGAGTTTACAAGTGTTATCTGTTGGTGGTTAGCGATATGCAACTCACCGGACCGAGACCAGAATGGAATGCCGCCCCATTCAGGAATAGACTAGCCTTTATTATCTTCTTTTTTTAAATTTTATTTATTTATTTATTTATTTATTTATTTATTTATTTATTTATTTTTTGGACATGAGTCTTTATTGGCCACAGCTACTTGAGGGGGATGAAGCGGGAGGAGTGGGTGGCACCGATGCCAGGCCGGCCGTGCTCCACAGACTTGTAGATGATGGAGAACTCGCCCAGGTAGTGGCCAATCATCTCCGGCTTGATCTCCACCTGGTTGAAGGTCTTGCCGTTGTACACGCCCACTATGCTCCCCACCACCTCGGGCAGGATGATCACGTCCCGTCCCGCAGGTGGGGCTTCACCACCTCGGGCTTCTCCACCTCGGGCTTCTCCATGGGCGGCGCCTCCTTCTTGGCCTTTCTCAGGCGCTTGAGCAGCCAGTGCTGCTTCCGCCGCAGGCCGCGGTTGAGGCGTCGCCTCTGCCGGGCGCTGTAGAGCTGCATCAGCTGCTCATAGGACATGTCCAGCAGCTGGTCCAGGTCCACGCCACGGTAGGTGAACTTGCGGAAGGTCCGCTTCTTCTTCTGCTCCACTTCGGCCATCTTGGCGGCGACTCGGAAAAGCTTGAGTATCTTCTAATACTAGGTGTGCTACATCAGACAAAGCAGACGTTTTGAGGTCATACTGTGGCTCCAGATCCAGCAAGACAGAAGCATGCTGAAGCTGGGAACGTGGAGAGGACTGTGAGGACCTAGACATCAGCACCCTAGAAACATTTTGCTGGAGACCATCTTTGTAACATCTATCCCAGTAGCCTTGAATTCTCCTAAAAAGCCTCCTTCTTTTCTTCCCTCCTCTTTCCCATGCTTTCTTCCGGAAACATGTGCTTTTTACTCCAGTGAGGAACTGTAGTTTACTAGAGTGTTGTGGATTCATGCTAACTTCCCCTTGACTTCCTGGTAAAAGCTAAGATGTTTCATCTGGAGTTCTGTGGGTTTTTCTTCAACTGGGCGGTGGCGGTGCACACTTAATCCCAGCACTTGGGAGGCAGAGACAGGTGGATCTCTGTGAGTTCGAGGCTAGCCTGGTCTACAGAGTGAGTTCCAGGACAGGAGCAAGTCTCCAAAGCTACAGAGAAACCCTGTCTCTAAAAAACAAAACAAAACAAAAAAATCTATATTTATTTCCTTTGTGTGCCTGTGTATGTATGTGTTCACACATACATGCATGCCTGCCTTCCTTCTTCCCTCCCTCCCTCCCTCCCTCCCTCCCTCTCTCCTTTCTTTTTTTAGATCTAGGTCTCATGTAGCCGAGCTGCCCTCAGACTCACAGACTCACTATGTAGCTGAGGATGACCAGGAACTCGTTCCTCTCTGGTCTCCACTTCTGGAGAGCTGGGATTACATGGTTTAAACCATGCTGGGGACCAGACCCGGGCTTCACTTGCGCCGGGCAGGCAGTCTCTGCTTTGTATTCTGAATGCACTGTGACTTATATCCTTTGCCCACTCTGCAGTCTCCTGGTGGAACTGTCAACAGAGACCCTGCCTAAGCTGTGGTGATTGTCCTCTTTCGAGGCAGCACCCCCCAAATATCCAGCCTGAAGTTTATTACTCCTCAGTAAAGCAGGTCCCCTGATTATGTCTGTTTTTTTTAACTTTAATTTCCTTTTTAGATTTGTTTGTTTTCTATGTATGAACATTCTGCTTACAGATGTGTATATGTGCACGGCACGCATCTTGGTGCACACATCGGTCGGAAGAGGGTGTCAGCTTCCCTGGAATTGGTGTTGTGGGTGGTTGTGAGTCACTATGTGGGTGCTGAAACCGAACTAGAGCCCTTTCTTTACAAGGCTGCAAGTGCTCTAACCACAGAGCCATCTCTCTGGCCCTTATTTATGTCCATTTCATACCAAAGAAAACAGCTTTAGCAGAAAGGACTTTGCCAAGACCACACAGTGATTACTGTTGTTTCCTGCTCAGGGTGGATCCCAGGGACCTGTGCTTGCTCCCTTTTCTCACTGAAGCCACAGCATGGGGATACCCATTTTGAGCTATGTACAGAAATGGAAGACAGGGGTCAAGAGGGCAGAGGGACCACAAGATTGTTACAAGATGTTATATAGTTGGTCCTAGACGTTCATAGAAGAGTCCTTGGAATCTTTTGTTTGATGTGAGGTTCGAAAACTAGGAGTGTTTCAGACTTCCTAAAGTGGGGCTGGAGATCTAGTAGAGATTGCTAATTTCCCTGACTTTTCTTCCACCTCTTGAGGGAAGACAAACCTGACTGGTCCAGGACTGCAAAATAGGCTGGCTGGTGCTCTGGCGCCACCTCGTGGTCACTATTCGCAGTACATCATGTTGATGACAAGTTACACAGAAAAGCCCATTTCCCTGGAGCTCTAGGGGAAGGAGACAAACCCTTAGAGAACCCTGCTGGGAACGGGCTGGTGGGAAGGCTCAATGGATAAACCACCTATTGCCAAGCTCGAGGACTAGTGTTTCAGTGCTGGGATCCACACGGTCGAATTATTCTCTGACCTTCATGTGTGTGAGCACACAAATAAATAATGTATCTTTGAAAAAGAACTCAGTTTTGGGAAAGATGATGGCTTTCGAGAATCAGAGCTGGGGCTGAGAGATGACTGAGGCTAAGAGAGCTTTCTGCTTTGTCTTTCTTTCTTTTCTTTTTTCTTTTTCTTTTTTTTTTTTTTTTTTTTTTTTGAGACAGAGTTTCTCTGTGTAGCTCTGGCTATCCTGGCACTTGCTCAGTAGACCAGGCTGGCCTCGAACTCAGAGATCTGTTTGCCTCTGCCTCCCCAGAGCTGGGATTAAAGGTGTGTGCCACTACTACCTGGCTGACAGCTTGCTGCTTTGACAGAAAACCCAAGTTCAGCTTCCAGAACCCACACTGGACAGCTGACAACTTCGTGTAACTCCAGCTCCAGGGGATCTGAAGGCCACTTCTGGCCTCCACAGGTACACATGTGCATGACACACCCACCCCCTTAGACATATACTTTTAATATATACATAATTAAAGGTAACTTTTCAAGGGGCTGGAGAGATGGCTCAGTGGTTAAGAGCACTGACTGGTCTTCCAAGGGTCCTGAGTTCAGTTCCCAGCAACCACATGGTGACCCACAACCACCTGTAATGATGTCTGGTGCCCTCTTCTGGCCTACAGGCAGGATACTATATAAATAAATCTTAAAAAAAAGATAATTTTTCAAAAAAAAAAGAATTTGGCTTCAAATAGAATTGGATCCTCATTCTACTCTATATTGGCTGAGTGACCTCGGGCAAGTCCCTTCATCTCTCTGATCATCATTTTCCTCATTTGTAAAGTGGAGAGCATGCGTTTACCAGCCCCTCCTTATACCCAGGGCAAGTTTAACTTGGAGCCTGGAAAGCTTTAGATGTTTATCTTACGCAGAAGGCACTTCATAAGCAAAGGCAGGGAGCAGGGTGTGCGAGCATTCAGAAGACAGTAGAAACAGCTCCTCCCTCTTTCCTGGGTCAGTCCCTGCAGCAGGGCAGGGCAGTGGATAAGCCAGCTTGGAGGTGTTTAAAGACGCGCGAGCGTGTGTGCACGCGCGCGCGCGCGTGTGTGTGTGTGTGTGTGTGTGTGTGTGTGTGTGTATGTGTGTATACATGTAAGGGCAGGTGCCCTCAGAGGCAAAGAAAGGGCATCAGGTCCCCTGGTTGTAGTCCAGGCACTTGTGAGCTGCCCAGGACAGGGTGCTGGGTCCTGAACTCTGGTCCTCAGCAAGAGCAGCAAGGCTCTTAATGACTCAGTCATGTCTCCAGCTGTTTGTTTTTAATTTCTTTTTTTTTTTTTGAGACAGGGTTTCTCTGTGGTTTTGGAGCCTGTCCTGGAACTAGCTCTTGTAGACCAGGCTGGTCTCAAACTCACAGAGATCCGCCTGCCTCTGCCTCCCGAGTGATGGGATTAAAGGCTTGTGCCACCACCGCCCGGCTGTTTTTAATTTCTTGATTTGTAGTCTAGGCCGGCCTAATTACAGTCCTTCCACTTCAGCATTCAGCAGATTCCAGGCATGTCTGCCACACCTACCTCAAAGGAAATGTCTATCTATCTATCTATCTATCTATCTATCTATCTATCTATCTATCTATCTATCATATAGATATGGATATGGATATGGATATGGATATGGATATGGATATGGATATAGATATAGATATAGATATAGATATAGATATAGATAACAAGCAAGGAGCCAGATCCCTCCTGGGAGCAGCTGCCTATCCTCAGCTGAGCGCAGCAGCCCTCTGCAGGTTTGCTCCCCTGGACTGTGGCTGTCTCTTGTGCTTCAGGAAACACCCTAAACACCAATTACCTGCTCGCCCCTCTTCTTCCTTCAAGGTCTCACTACGTAGATCAGGCTAGCCCCCACCTACCTCTGCCCTCCCCACCAAGTCCAGTTCCTCAAGCGTCTCTGAACAGCCGCACCTGGCTCTGGTTCTGTCTGCCCGCCCACAGAGGCATCTGACTCTTCCCTGGTCTTGAGCCAGCACCCACCACCTGCAGGGCGGAGTCCTAGCTCTGCTCGTTTGGTTTCCTTCCGTCTCTTTAGCTGTTCCCTTTCGGGGCTTCTACTCTGCACACCCTGGCTTGGCTCGTCCTCAAAGGTCTGTCCTGCCCTTCTCTTTTCACTTGTCCTGCTCTTCCAGAACCACGCATGCATTTGTTTTTAAAATTATTATGATGATGATTTGTGTGTGATAGGGACTATAGAGTATAGAACTAGTTCTTCTTTTACAACTCGATGTAGATTAAGTTCACCAGACTTGCATACCAAGCTCTTTTATCCCAATAACCACCCTGATGACCCTATAGATTGGCTGGTGGCTTGCTTGTTTTGTTTGTGACAGGGTCTCATGTTGCCCAGGCTGACCTCAAACTCCCTATGTAGAGGATGAGCTTGAACTCCTGATCTCCTGCCTTTGCCTCCTGAGTGCTGGAATTACAGACATGCACCACATGCCTGTAGTCTATAGTGCTGAGGATGGAGCCCAGGGCTTTGAGCGTACAAGGCAAGCACTCTGCTAACTGCACTACACCCGCAATCCCTCTCCCTGGCCATCTGATCCACCCCATTGGCTTTAATTACCGGTTGCTTTGTTTTTCCCAGGGCTACACAGAGAAACCCTGTTTCCAAAAAAAAACATAAATAAATAAATATGGAAATTTGTTTTTACTGGGCTACAGAGAAACCCTGTCTTAAAAGTTGCTTTTAATTATTTGAGTGCATGTGCGTGTGTGTGTGTGTGTGTGTGTGTGTGTGTGTTCGCATGCGTGCATTCACCGTAGCTCCTGGATTGAGGTCAGAGAACAGCTTTTAGGAATTGCTTCTTTCCTTCCACCGTGTGGGTTCAGAGGACAAGATTCAGGCCACCGGGTTTGTCCATAAGCACTTTTACCTACTAAATCAATCTCACTGGCCCAGCCACAGTAAAACCTCCCTCTGCCTTTCCCCTCTCCACCACAGGCCACACTAGACTGATCCAGTCTCAAGGAGAAACAGGAGAAACAGAGTCAGGCGGTGGTGACTCTCACCCTGAATCCCAGCACTTGGGAGTCACAGGCCTTTAATCCCAACACTAGAGAGGTGGGGACAAGAAGGAATGTGGTTGGGCAGAGAGAGGAATATAAGGTGGGAGGAGACAGGAGCTCAAAGCATTCAGTCTGAGGATTTGTGGGGACAGGATCTTGCCCCTTGGTTCTGAGGATTTCGTAGAGGTAAGAACTAGTGGCTGGAGGCTCTGCTTCTCTGATCTTTCAGCTTTCACCCCCTAATATCTGACTCCGGGTTATTATTATTATTATTTTTTTTCCAGACAAGGTTTCTCTGTAGCTTTGAAGCCTGTCCTCTAGCTCTTGTAGACCAGGCTGGCCTCAAACTCACAGAGATCGCCTGCCTCTGCCTCCTAAGTGCTGGGATCAAAGGCATGTGCCACCACTGCCCGGCTCTGGGTTTTTATAATTAAGATCAATTAGAATTCACACTACAGTTACTCAAGATCATCTTAGAGAGTTGTTATTATTTTTTTTATTTAATATGGCCAATTTACAAGTTCTGAGGGACTAAAGGTGTAACCACGCTTGGAAGACCATTGTTCTGCCGACTGTCAGCCTCCTCTGGTCCCTAACTATTCATGGAGCCTAGCCCTCAGCCCACTAAAACCCACCTCTCTTCTAGGTCTCTTCAGGACAAGAGCTTGGAATCCCATCACTGAATTGACCTGTGTTAGGTGTTGGATGAGACTCATCAACCAGTTTATTCTCTGTGGACTCACAGAGCTAGACGCAAGTCTTCTTCTCCCCAGATACAGCCGTGGGATGGATGTAGCCATGATGGGGACAGGCGGCCCCACACAGAAAGAAAAAGTGGAAGAAACAGTTCCAAACAGTTTCAGAAGAAGATTGACCTAGAAATGGTCAATCCCCCGTGGTTCATGGACGACCCCCACCCAACCCCATCCTTATGAAAGTAGCACGCGTGTGCAGCTGTGCAGTTTCCTGCTGGCGGGATTTGCAGATGTGAATTACCTTCCATTTGGTACTCTCTCCCTCTCAGTCTACACGCCAGTGCTTTTTCTGGTATTAAATTCTCAATAACCTTGTGGGTCTCTTATGCATGCCATGGGCATTCACTCCATTAGATTCCTTTATGGGTCTTCCCTAGATAAAGTCCCCATTTCCTTCCTTCCCCTTCTCTTCCCTCCTCATCCCTCCCTCCCCTCTTCTCTTCCTTTGAGAATCTGAGAGTCGCCCTGTGTAGCCCAAGGTTACCTAGTCCTGGGAAGCCTTGAACTTGTGATCCTCCTGCCTCAGCCTCTTGCTGGGACCACAGACATGTGTCACTGTTCTCAACTTTGTGTTGCCTGTTTTAAACTGAAAGTATAGGTTCGCTAAAAATGAGAGTAAAAAGCATTTGGGTGCCTGCTACAGGCTGAACGCAGGCTGAAGTCAACACATGGGCCAAGAGTCGAAAGCCTATGTTTTATTTTTGGCTTCCACTGAGGGATGTGCGTACCACACGGTTAATCTCAAAAGCATTTTCTCTCAGAGAATGCTCTGACCTTTTGATCGTATTAGCAACAGATCCCTGACCTATTGCCTCAGCTTTTTCTCTGAAACACGCTTTCCTGATGGCGAAGGCGTTTATTTTAAAATCAGTGCGGTCTGAGTAGGCTGCTAAGTCCCCAACCATCAGATCCCAGGCTTGTTGGTTAGTTCTTCTGAGTCTTGGGCTTGCTGTGTTGCCCAGGCTGGTTTCCAAGTCCTGGGTTCTAGCAATCCTCCTGCCTCAGACTTTCACATATCTAAGACTACAAGCTCACACTACCATGCTCAGCTCTGATACAGCAGAATCATGAAAATGGATCGTAAAGCAGATACAAGATATTTTACATTCATAGAAGTGTGCTACAGCCCCATCCTACATCTAAAATACTTAACAAGGGGTAAGTACTTTAGGTAGTTTTTATAACGTTTACGTGCGTGTGTGGTGTGTGTGTGTGTGTGTGTGTGTGTGTGTGTGTGTGGTATGTGTCCATGCCATGTGGTCAGGGGATGACTTGTGGAAGTCGGTTCTCTCCAGCATGGGAATTTCAGGGACTAAACTTAGTCTTAGCTTGTCAGGTTTGGTGTCCAGCACCTTTACCTGCTGAGCCGTCTGGCCAGCCTGTGATACACTTCCGATGGCATCATTTGACCCAGATGGGGTGGTGTACACCTGTAATTCCAGCATCCAGGAGGTGGTAGAGGACAGGCGACCTAAGTTCAAGGTCATCTCTGCTAGACGGTAATTTGAGACCTGGGTGGGTTAGACTCTTTGTCTAAATCAAATAAATAAGAGGAAGACTCTTCCTAGGTAAGCGTTTGGTAGGGGTAGCAAGGTCACCAGCCAACCGCTGAATCGACACCAGAGCCACAGACTCAGATCCTACCTTGATACGTTTTCGGGGTCAGTAAAGGTTTCAGAGGTGTGTGTTAGCCTGAGGTCCCTACTCTGTGACAGTGTGAGCCTGTGGCCAGGGCAGGAGAGGCCCAGGAAGCTGCACTCTCTCAAACTTTGAGAACAAGAGAAAGGGGTTGGTGGCCATGGGTGACACATCTGGAAAGAAACAGAAACCACAGCAGGACCAGGACGGTACAGCTGGTGTACATGGTGATTTGCAAATCTGGGCCACTTCCTGTTCAGAAACCAGTGATAAAATATGTTTGGGCAACTTGGGCCTCAACGGGCACGTCAAAGGGAGGTTCCCACCTTAATTTCAGGCCTAAGGATGCTCTTTGTAGGTCTGTTGGGGCCACTCAGCTGAAGATTTCAGGAACATGGCACCTAAAGAAAGGGCTGTGTTCAAGAATTAATGGGAGGGCTGGAGAGATGGCTCAGCGGTTAAGAGCATTGCCTGCTCTCCCGAAGGTCGTGAGTTCAATTCCCAGCAACCACATGGTGGCTCACAACCATCTGTAATGAGGTCTGGTGCCCTCTTCTGGCCTGCAGGCATCACACAGACAGAACATTGTATACATAATAAATAAATATTTATAAAAAAAAAAAGAATTAATGGGAAACAACCCAAACATCATCACTAGCAAACAGATTTAATCAGGTGAAGAACCTTCCTTTTTCTTTTTTGTTTTTTTTCGAGACAGGGTTTCTCTGTAGTTTTGGTGCCTGTCCTGGAACTAGCTCTTGTAGACCAGGCTGGTATCGAACTCACAGAGATCCGCCTGCCTCTGCGTCCCGAGCACTGGGATTAAAGGCGTGCGCCACCACCTCCCGGCTCTCCTTTTTCTTTTTAAGCTTTATCATTTATTATTATTATTATTATTATTATTATTATTATTGTGTGGTATACACACACACATACATAGTGTGGGAGGGGATGCACTGGTGCCACAATGTGCATGCGGAAGTCAGAGGATGACTTTCAGGAGTCAGCTCTCTACTTCTACCATGGAGGTCCTGGGGATTGAACTTTGGTCTTCACATTTGGTGGCAAGTACTCTACCTGCCGTCCCATTTGGCTGTCCCTGTTGAGCTATTGCTTCTTTTTCCTCCTCCTCTTCCTTTTCTTCCTCTTCATCATCACCATCTTCCTCATGCTATCTATCTATCTATCTATCTATCTATCTATCTATCTATCTATCTATCTACCTACCTACCTATCATCTATCTATCTATCATCTATCTATCTATCATCTATCTATCTATCTATCTATCTATCTATCTATCTATCTACCTACCTACCTACCTATCTATCATCTATCTTTTTCTCTCTCCCTCTTTGATACAGGGTCTCACGCAGCCCAGGGTCTACTTGGTAGAGCTGGAGCGAGGACAACCATTACTGTCAAGTTTCCAGTTGATGCTGATGGAGCTCATCTGGGGAGCATTTGAAGATCTCTGAACATGAGCAAGGCAAAGCAGAATAAGAGTACCCTGATGCTGATGGCCTCGTCAGGGAGCTGAGTCAGTTAAACAACTGCCCTGCTTCCAAATTTCTCACTCGGTGAGAATAAACCACTATCTGCTCAAGCCCAGTTGGATTTCTTATCATTTCCAAGATCCTGTGTCTTTTTCTGGCCTCTGAGGACATCAGGGTCACATATGATGCACATACATACATGCAGGCAAAACACTCCCAAACATAAAATTATTAAAGAAAAAATTTAAACCTTAAGACTTTATGCCCAGGGTTTATAATGTCAGCCAGTACTGCCCACCTCACCCCTACCAGCTTAATGCCTGCTCCTTTGAAGAAACTATTTTCAACTCTTAGGCAGCTTTCCTTTGTAATTGAGGAATTTGAATAAACAGCTTGCTAAATTACCCTTATTAACCCTCCATCTTTGTTTTATCCTTTCCTGCTAAGCAAGACAAAGATACAACTTTCTTTACTCTATCCCTAGATTCCTTCTCCGATGATTTCCTGATCTAGTTGAGTGACAATCTCTTTCTACTGTTCACTGTCTATAATATTGTGCTGACCGTTGGATTTACTGATTAGATTTTCCTCACTGTTTAAGCCTTTGTTTTCTCTGGAGCCAAATGATCACTCTGTACTGAGGTGTCTAATTTCTAAGAATCTGCGATTAATTCATCTCGGGATATTTCTTGTTTCTTTTCTCCTTCCCCCATTTCACCTAGGGTCTTGCAATGTAGGGCCTCACGTTCACTTTGCTTACCGTAAAGCACAAACCTTGGACTCTTCTTGCCTCCACCCCTGGAGGGCTGGAACTAGAGATATACACTGTCAACACTGAGCTGGGTGAGAGTTCTTTTTTCTCTGTATAGCCCTGGCTGTCCTGGAACTTTCTCTGTAGACCAGGCTGGCCTTGAACTCAGAGATCTGCCTGCCTCTGCCTCCTGAGTACTGGGATTAGAGGGTTCTGGAAGATCATGGTGAAGAGCTGTAGTTGAGAGTCAAGCTGCCCTCACAGCAGGGCTGGTTGTCAGTACAGGAAGGAAGGAAGAGCTCCAGGCCGCAGGAAGAAAGCAGAGAAAATAAGTAACTCAGCGTCCTTCTGGTTTCCTGCCTGTGCCTCCAGTTGAGCACAACCAGGAACCTGCCTGCAGGGGAGCTGGCTGATGCTCTCCATTGGAGTAGATCTGGGCTCAGAGAGGGATGTGGGGGGTTCAGAACACAGCCTCAGGGGGAGGGGCACAACTTTGAAAGCAAGTGCAGCTAAAAAAAAACCCTCGTTCACACTGCTTCTAGAACAGCAGGGTAGCTAGCTAGCTTAGAATTCTGGGTTGGCAACTCTTTCTCTCAGAATTTCAGAGGCACGGTTCCATGTTTCCCTGGCTTCCACAGCTGCTGTTGAGAACTCTGTGCCGTTCTCCTTCCTGGTCCTTCTTCTACATGTGACTTGTTTTTACTTTCTGGAAACTTCCGGTTTTACCTCCCCCCCCCCCCCAGGGTTTGCTTTTTGCAGTTGCTATGCTGTGGTGTGGGGTGATTTCCTTTCTTTGCCCTTCAGAGTCTCGCCCAGAAGGTCTTGGCCAGGCGTGCTTACCCAGTCCCTTGTAAGGTCCTGAAAATGCAGGAGCTACTAATACAGGACAGAGGGTAGTGAGGGCGCTCTCGGATGCTGTCTGTACTATCACGTAGCTGGAGGGGATGCAAGATCACCATGGCAGTGAGCTGCATAGCATGAGCTGCTGAGGCATAGTCACACACAGTTGGTCCAACCTCCGCTCCCAGGGTCCATATCACTGAACAGCTGTGGAAGGTTTTAGTGAGGTCAGAGTAGAGAAGGGAAGGCAGAGAAAGGGGCTTGATGTGGGGCACAAGTGATTGTAAGGAGAATGGCAGATGGGCATAGGATGAAGTCCGTTCCCATCAGGTTGCCTGGTCCCGGCATTGGGGCCTGGGCTTCCATGCTGGATGGAGCCGGCCAGTATGCTCACAAGACAGACTTCATGAGACTGTTCACAAGCAGGAATGTTTGTGGAGTCCAGAGTACAGGTGTAAAGAGATAAAGGGATGTCATTCTCTGTCTGGAAGAGACCTATGACTGACTGTTGCTGATCTTCTGGAGTCCCAAGCAATGTGACCATCAGGACACAGTGCCACTGAGAAAAGCCCTGATCCTGCCTGCCCTCTTGGGCACCCTCAGCAGTGGCGAGCAGAGGTGCTTCTGAGAGTCAGGCTGAGGAGTGGACAGGTAGGAATCCTAGAAGGAAAGAAGGGCCGGAAGGCAAAGACGCACAGTTGATTTCTGCACAGCCACATTTTCAAGGCTGGCAGTGCAGCCTCTGCTAAGTCACGGCAAGTTCTTGACGTCTAAAGAAACGTGAGGGCGGAATGCAGGTAGCCCAATGGGCCATGCTTTCACCGGCGATCCAGAGTCCACTTACTGTGACAACCGACATAGAGGTGATGGGAAAATAGAAAATTAGTCCAGCTCGCTTAATGACAAAGCCATTTAATTAGTATTACCCTAAATTGGCAGCCTGACTAACCAGTGGGTTGGAAGCTATTTTAGTTCAATATGTGACTCAAGAGGTTCGCTCCCTCAGCTAGAAGGTGCAGGAACAGAGAGCTCCCGTGGCAATAGTCCAAACACAGCGCCTCTAGAGTCTCCTTCCGGGCATTTACTGCAGCGCTTACTCTACCGTGGCCACTTAGGAGAAAACTGCTTTCTGAGCCAGGCGTGTTGGTGCAAGGTACTCTGCTACAAAAATAAACACAAAAGGCAACGAGCGGATAAATATACCCAAGGAGTAGTGATTTTTTTTTCCCTTTTGTTTCTCTCTCTCTTTTTTTCAGTCTCTCTGTCTCTTCTTTTTGAAACAGGATCTCAGGAGATCCTCATATCCACCATGTAGCTGAAGCTAGCTTTGAACTCCTGCCCGGCTTGCCTCCACCTACCGAGTGCTGGGGTCACAGGCATGTGGCACCAGTTCTGGCTTTGATGAATCCTTTTTTGTAGGATTAGTTAAGTTACGATTTGGTGAGAAAAACAACCCACAACTTAACGCAGAGCAGACTTTCCTGTTGCTCATCGCCTCCCATCTCTTGTGGACTAGCAGAGAGCTCTCGCTGATCTGAAATAAATTCAGGCCTTCATTATGCAGCCCAGTCTGGACCCTTGGGGGCTGCCCTTACAGGGTTCAGAAGTCATCTCTGTTTTCTATAGCAGAGATCCACTCTGTCTTCGCAGTTCTGTCCTTTGTGGATAGTGTATCCCAGCCAAAGCAGAAAATAAAGGCTTCAGGAAGAAAGTGACAGGTTTCTGCATGGCCCATTGACTATGTCTGACCATAAAGAGATCAGGAAATAAACCCTATCATAGACGGGTAAGGCCAAAAGCCAGATAGATTTAGCAATAGGTGTTAATAGCCTGTCATTCACGATGTGCTGAGAGTTGTTCTAGAAATGCTACAGGTCAGAGAAACTTTGCATCAGTCCTGCGAACAGGCTCTTAGCATCACTACCGGTCCCACTTCACAGATGGGATACCGAGGTACAGAGTTCAGCAACCTGCCAAAGCCACACCAACAGTATTGAAGCCCTAGATTGCAGCCCAGGCGATCTGACTTCATGGTATGTGTGTGTCGTCACCAGACTATGCAGGTCTCTCACGGAGTGGAAGAACGTCAGAAGCTCCCAAAGGCTATTTCAATGTGTGAGCATGGGTCAGTGAGATTGTCATATAAGAGGCCTCGGGAGGCTCAGAGTCACCTGTAACTCTAGCTCCAGAAAATTGGATGCCCTCTTCTGGCGTCCCAGGGCACCTGCACTTATGTGCACACACCTATGTATACACATACACAAACACATACACATTGTTGAATACTTAAATCTCTAGGCCAGAATGTTGCAATGCCTCTCCAGCACTCAGTAGGCAGAAGCAGGCAGATCTCTGTGAGTTCAAGGCCTTTCTGGTCTGCACAGTGAGTTCAGGTCAGCTCAGGCTACATAGTGAGACCCTGTCTTAAAATAAAGCAGATATTTAACAAATGTCTAAGATAATATTTAGTCTGATAGATCTATCTGAGGAAAATACTTTATGAACTTGTATGTTTATGAAAGCAAATTCTTTGAGGCTTAGGTAGAATGAAAAGGTTTTCGACAGAGTAATAAACTTCTGATTAATAAAGTAACAGAAAAAACTTAATTTCCCTTTGAAAATATAAGCATTTTGAAGGGAGTCTGTTCTTGAGAGAAAGTAGAGCTGGACAAGAGGGCTGTCTTAGCCGTAACCGAGTACTTGGCCTTGCTGGCTTCCCTGATCCTTTGCTCTAGTGTTCAAAGGAAACCCTTAGCATCACAAATCGGAAGGTGCTGCTCCTGTCTCCTATAGCACTTTCTGTTTCTTGTAGGAATTTGGTAGTGAAGGAATGATTCTTTTCTTTACTTCAAAGAATGAGAAGAGCCGGGCGGTGGTGGCGCACGCCTTTAATCCCAGCACTCGGGAGGCAGAGGCAAGGTGGATCTCTGTGAGTTCGAGGCCAGCCTGGTTTACAAGAACTAGTTCCAGGACAGGTTCCAAAGCTACAGAGAAACCCTGTCTCGAAAAAACAAAAACAAAAAAGAAACAAACAACCCTCAAAAAAAAAAAAAACCCAAGACTGCTTCTTTGCTTTGTGAGTGTTTAAGTAAGAAGGTGGCTGGAGAGAGGCTCAGCAGTAGACAGAGTCTGGTAATCTCCCAGAGGACCCTGGTTCAGTTCCTAACACCACATTGCTCAGTGCTTCCATCAGCTCATAACAGCATGTCACTCCAGCTCCAGGGGATGCAATGCCTTCTTCTGGTCTCCTTGGGCACCTGCGCGCACGCATGCGCGCGCACACACACATACACACACACACACACACACACACACACACACACACACACAGAGCCAGGTATGGCGACACATACCTTTAATCCTAGAACTTTGGAGGTAAATGTAGGCAGATCTCTGTGAGTTTGAGGCTATCCTGGTCCACAATATGGAGTTCAGGCTATCAGGGGAAACCTGTTCAAAAACAAATAAATTATTAAAAAAAAAAAAACAAGAAGAAGGGAAGAAAAAAATGGCAGAACAATGCTCAAAGAGGATGGTAGTCACAAGACGAAGGCTAATGTATATCAGCGAGCAGGAGGTATGCCAACTTAGAAGTTGTGGTGAGGACTGGGCAGTGGTGGCACATGCCTTTAATCTCAGCACTTAGCAGGGAGACCTCCGAGTTCGAGGCCGCCTGGTCTACAGAATAAGTTCCAGGACAACCAGAGCTAAACCAAGAAACTTTGCCTGGGAAAAAAAAGAAAGAGAAAAGAAAAGAAAGAGAAAAGAAAAGAAAGAGAAAAGAAAAGAAAGAAGTGATCATGTGGGAGGGTGTAGTGTCTCTTTAACTTGGAACAGAGGGTGAGTTCTTTCACCTCTTGAAGAAAAGACTAAGCTGAGGGAGTCTGGGATACCCACAACCCTTGGGTTATATAAAGATAATAAGTATACATTTCATAAAGGTTGCGGTGAAGAGCATACTGTGCAAACTGACACGAAGCGCTTAGCGCAGTGCCTTCCACACAGTAAGAACTCGGTAGATGTTGGTTGTTACCGTCACTATTCTCTTCGCTCTCCTCCCTTTTCCACCGGGCTTCATTCATTCTTTTCCAAGGACATGAAGGGGGCGTGTCCTCCCACTGCCGCTCTCACCTAAGCCCCGCCCCCGCCCCTTCCCGGATTGGCTCCTTGGAGGCGGAGCCGAGGGAAGAGCCCAGTGCGGTGCGGTGGGCGGGGCGCATGCGCGGGTTGGGCTGGGTGGAGGAGGAGAGGAAGAGCTGCCGGAAGTAGGCGGTGGAGGTGGCGGCAGAGCTGGCCGAAGCTGCCAGGGAAACCGAGGCGGGAAGCGCGGCGGCAGAACCTCAGCACTGGGGTCAGGTGTGCGGCCCGCACGCCTGAGGCCGAGGGCTCGCTCCGCCTAGGCCGCGTCCCAGGTCCCGCAGCCTCCGCGGGTCCCCTCCTTGCCCGGAGCCCGCCAGGAGGCGCCGCGCCGAGGGACTGCGGGGCGGGGGGCAGACGGCCCTGACCCCGGGACGCCTCGGGGCGGGGCGAGAGGACACGGCTCGTCCAGCTCGGGAGGTGCGCCTGAGCGGGGGCCCCGAGGCCTCAACCCGGGACCGAGGCAGGGGCTCCTGGGGGCGCGGAGGGCGCTTCGCCCTCTGCCCCCGCCGGCACCCTGGCCATGACGGGCAAGTCGGTGAAGGACGTGGATCGGTACCAGGCGGTCCTGGCCAACCTGCTGCTGGAGGAAGATAACAAGTTCTGTGCTGACTGCCAGTCCAAAGGTAGCACATCCGCGGCACCGGCTGGGGGCTGACCGTGTGCGGGGCGGTGGCGTGGCGGTGGCCTGAGTAGGGAGGGGATTCTGGAGCCCAGGAGCGAGCCCTCCTCGGATGGCAACGGGTGCTACCCTTGCTCAAGAGCCTTCTGGATTTCCTGGGGCTGGGGTTTAGTGTGGCGAGGGGGCTGGGGAGATGTGTGTGCGTGCGTGCGTGTGCGTATGTGTGTGTCTATGTGTGTTATGAGAGCGTGGTGAAGATGGTATAGTGGGGGGTGGGGAGGCCCGATGTGTTCAGGTGAGAATGTCTGTGTTGCAGGCTCTGAATGGCTTCTGGGCCCGCTGTCATCCAGAGCTGGCCGCCTTTCACTTGGCAGAGCTGTGGGTGAGCTGCAGTGTGGTGGTGGGGGTGGGGGCGGCGAGGAGGAAGGTGAGATGACGAAGAGGAAAACTGTCGAAATGGTTTTTAAAGGTGGCATTCCTCACTGTCTGCTCTTTCATTAGCAGCTCCTGTCATTTTGCCACCTTGTTGAGCTCTGACAAAGTGCTTGGGTGGCTTTCTTCACTCAGGATGTGTGCCCTGGGAAGCTGCCTTACGCAGTGACACAGTGCGGATTTCTAGATAGCCTCGCCTGGTCTGTGGAGGCCTTGTGCTTGTGGGGTGGCCGAAATTAGCAGGATCTGGGCTGTAGTGCAGGACCCATCCAAACAGGGAGAAAGGGAAGCAAGGAATTCATCGAATTCGTTGCTTCCTTGGTGCTTCCACTCCTAGAGGTGAAACGGAAGGATTTTTGTAAATCGGCCACAACCATTTAGCCTTTGTTTTCTGTGCTCTTAAAGGTTCGTGCTTTAATAAAATTAAAGGTCGATATGGTAGAAAAATGTACTAGTGAAATGTTTGTACTTGGCTTTGTAGAGACAAGCATATTGGGGGGGGGCTATTGTTTATGTACCTTAGTTCCATTTCCAGATTTGCCGTATAGCATATGGGCATATAGTTTAAGACAAATTCAAATGTGTGTGTATTGATTTTGAGAAAAGCAATAGATTCCTAACCCGTGCTTCATGTGATTATGGTTTATTTAGAGTAGGGTTATGTAAGGAGGGCATCAGGAATGATGATGCATTGATTTAGACTCCTAGTAATATTTTTTTAGTGACCTCTTATCAGCAGGCAAATGGAACGTACTATTGGGAAAGCAGGTCTCTGGATTTCTCTCCTAAATTTTTATTTATTTATATTTTTTTGGAGACAGGGTCCCTCTGCATAGCCCTGACTATCTTAGAACTCACTTTGTAAACCAGGCTGGCTTTGAACTCACAGAGATCCCCTGGCTACCCCCACCTGGCTAGATTGATTCTGGTTAGATCTGTTGGGATGTTTGGTTTAACATCTGGTTTCACTCAGATTCTCTAATGTCCTCAGTTGACAGCTCTTAAGTCACAGTGAGGCATCCCTGGGTGAACATCACCACATTTGGGGAATCAGATGCCGTTTTTGGTGATTTTTAGAACCACCCCCTCCCCTATTTCTCATGTCGCGCTTAAACTTACTCATTCCAATAAAATATACCACGTGGAAGAGAGAGGTTACTTTGTCATTTCCTCCAAATTTCCCACTGCCCTTTATTAATAGTCCTATTGGAAACTCAGATATGAAGCCTTGGTTAATGCCTAACGAGAAAGAGTCGCTGGGGCCTGTGAAATGGCTCAGTGGAGAAAGGCGCTTGCCACCAAGACTGACTGAGTTTGGTGTCCAGGACGCACAGTTGTTCCTTGACCTCCACGGGGATGCTCTAATACCTGTACAAATCCCTACACAATCCATAAATAAGATGTAAACAACAGCGACAAAAGCTAGTAGCAGCTGACGCTACTACCTTAGCTCCTCAACATTCCAAGCCAGAAATTATTTTCAATACATTTCACCACTGTTAAAAAAGAGATACTGTTATCTTTCAGTTCTGTTAAACAGGCTTTTGCCGAGGCCTTGTGTTTATCGAGTGGGAGAAATTATCCAGCCCAGTCTGCCGGTTAACCCCTCTTTCGTGTTGTTCCTCTTTTCCCCTTTCTGCTTTTGTAATGAACACATTTGCAGTTCTCAGAGGGTGGTAAGAAAGACGTTTGTATCTGTGCATCGTGGCTTGCTCAGCTGCGGTAAAAGGCCCCTAGTTGGCAGAAGAATTTGAAAACTATTCACTAAATATTTGAGTTTACTTTTTTTTTTTTTTTATCTTGTCCTTTCTCAGAAAATTGAGAGCTCACCAGACAGGGTCTGGAGTGTGTTCATCTGTTAATATTGAGTCTATTGATGTAGCTTGGACTGCAGATCTGTAAGTGGATACTTTTGTAAAAATGTTCTAAAATAACTCTTTGGCAATGACTCTTTTTAAAATTTTATATTGTGTGTGTGTGTGTGTGTGTAAGAGGCAGAACAACTTCTACCATGTAAGGAGAGAACTCAGATGGTCAGGCTTGGTGGCAAACACCCTTTCTTACTCACTGAGCCATCTTGCCACCCTGCCTTTTCTATTTATTTTTTAGAAAAATTATCTTTCATAAAGTTTATTTTTATTTTAAATTATGTGTATATGTGAGTTATTGCCCATGGACACCAGGAGAGGGTGTCAGATTCCCTGAAGCTGGAATTATAGGTGATCACGAGCCACCTGAGGTGGGTGCTAGGCACTGAACTCAGGCCTTCTAAAAAGTATGAACTCTGGACCACAGAGTAACTTCTCTAGTCCCCTGATTCTTCTTTGTTACATCATTAGAGCTGGATGGTGGTGGCGCACATCTTTAACCCCAGCACTCGGGAGGCAGAGGCAGGAGGATCTCTATGAGTTCGAGGCCAGCCTGGTCTACAAGAGCTAGTGAGGCCAGCCTGGTCTACAAGAGCTAGTTCCAAGACAGCTAGGGTTGTTACACAGAGAAACCCTGTCCTTAAAAAAAAAAAACAGAAAACAGAAAAGAAAGGAAGTGATATGTTAGCTGATCTTAGAATGATAGAGTTTAAACATCACAATAGAGAACAAGCAGATACTCTTTCTCTTTAGTCAGTAGAACAGTTCTCAACCTGTGGGTCTCAACTCCTTTGGCAAACCTTCGTCTCCAAAAATATTTACATTATGATTCATAACAATAGCAAAATTACAGTTATGAAGTGCCAACAAAAATAATTTTTTGGAGCTGGGCGATGGTAGCACACACCTTTAATCTCAGTACTCAGGAGGCAGAAGCAGGCGGATCTCTGTTTGAGGCCAGCCTGGTCTACTAGGATTCCAGGATAGTCAGGACACAAAGAAACCCTGTCTTGAAAAAACAAACAAACAAAAAAATAATTTATGGTTGGGGACCACACCATGAGGAACTGTATTTAAGGGTCACAGCATTAGAAAGGTTGAGAACCACTGCAATAGAAAAGCCTGTTGGACCAGGTTCTTGAATGGCCAGATTGCTTTGGCACTGCTTTGTTTAAAAAACAAAAAGTCACGATTTAAACCATCTGACGTGGCCACACCTGTAATCCCAGAACTCAGAAGTTAGAGGCTGGAAGTTCAGGTCAGTTCAGTTATCCTTAGCAATTTTGAGGCTAGCCTGGGCTATATGAAGCCCTGTCTCAAAAAGCTCCCTTTCACAATGCTGTGACTTGTTCATAGCCCAAGATACAGTTTCTTTGTCATGAGAGCTTCTACATTAATACTTTCAACGGACTGACTTCAGTAATGATAAACAGGGCAAAACTAGTTAGTGTAAGACCCAGATATGTCAATAGTAACTGGCTGCCGGAGACCATCATACTTCCTTTGTACTTGGGGCCACAGTGGCCCAAGGCTTCGCCTTTAGCTCTGTAGCTCCAAATGTTTATCAGTGGGTGGGAATTAACCCGTTCAGAGACTGGTTAAGACCAGATACTATCTATCATTTACCATTGGGAGTCTGCCTTTCTGTTGACCTGTGTTCTCTTGTCTGCCCTGGGACATCACCAGTGTCAAGGTTTGTGAGAAACAGAAGGAGCCGACATGGGGCCACATGATGGCTTGTGGAATATGTGAGAGACTGGAGCACCTCATGGAGTTCTGGAGTCTGAAGGCTTTGTGAGGCTCCCTTCCCTCTTTTGTCACATCTTGTCATTGGTGTTTCCTTCTAATCAACTAATCCCTACCTGTTTCATCTCCTGTTATATATATATATATATATATATATATATATATATATATATATATATATATTCATTTAAGTTGATTGTCATGTGGTTCAAAATTCAGAAACTCTAAAGAGTGTGAAAAGTCATTGTCCTGGGGTAACCACTGTTGGCCATTTCTTATTATCCTTTTTCTTTGTTTGAAACAGGGCCTCGTAGCCCAGGCCAGCCTTAACCTCTGTGTAGCTGAGTAAATGAACTCCTGATCTTCCTCCCCAAAGCTTGCATTACAGGCATGTACCCCTGTGCCTGGTTTCTTACATATGTATTTGAGACAGTTCTGTATAGCTATGGAGATTGGAACTCCAGTCCTCACACTTGCAGGAGTGCTTCTTCTTCTTTTAAATTTGTTTATGTGCATTGGTGTGAAAGTGTCAGATCCTCTGGAACTGGAGTTACAGACAGTTGTGAACTGCCATGCAGGTGCTGGGAATTGAATCTGTCCTCTGGTGTAGCAGCCAGTGCTCTTCACCACTGAACCATCAGGAGTGCTTTACTCCTGAGCCTTCTCCCCAGCCTCTTTTACCTGATTTTTGAGAGGTAATAAATGCATTGACAAGCAATGACATTTTCTTTATTTTGTATATGTGGGTTTTAAATAGTGACATTATATGTATAGGTTTTCAGCACTTTTATGCAAATAGCACATTACCCACTGAGTTTGGTCTCTTGGATCTTTTAAATCAACATCATAATATGAAGACAGTGAAGATTCTCTGTCCATGTACATGAAAGAGCTTCTGCATTATTTCAAGGTCGTACACAAGTCTGTACTTCTGTTAAGCTGGGAAACATTTTTGAATGATTTGGAAGACAGCTTCTCTTATGGAAGATGTCTTTGAAAAGGGAGTAGGGAATGGAGAGATGGCTCAGCAGTTAAGGCCGCTTGGGATTTTAGCAGAGGACCCAAGTTTGGTTCCTAGAATCAACATGGTGGTTCACAACCATCTGAAAGTCTAGTTCCAGGGATCTAAGATCTTCCTCTGGCTTTCATGGCCACCAGACATGCATATGGTACACAGACAGACATGCAGGTAAAACATTCTTTTTTTTTTTTTTTTTTTTTTTTTTTTTTTTTTTTTTNAATCTTCTAGGTGCCAGTAAATCCAAGGCTCAGATTTTTGTTCCTCATGGTACAGTCAGTGCCATGGTTCTAGTTATCCCATTGGTCATTCTGTGTTCCTGGAGGTCTCTCAGCACTCCTGGGATTTGCTCCACTCCTGTGGAGTTTGCTATCTCAGGCCTGCTCTAGCATAGGTTTTCAGCTCAGACCTGTTTCTGTAAATGTCCTGGTCTGGATCAGCTTCTGCTCCCATGGAGCTCACTTCTTGGGCTGCTCCAGCCTAGATAGCTGGCTCAGTCTCACTCCTATGGAGTTCACTGCCTCAGGCCTGCTTTGGCCCAAGTTATTGGCTCTGTCCTAATCCTATGAAATTTGTTTTTTTGTTTTGTTTTGTTTTTATTTGTTTGTTTTTGTTGTTGTTGGTTTTTTTTGTTTGTTTGTTTGTTTTTTGTTTTTTTTTTTTTTGGTTTTTCGAGACAGGGTTTCTCTGTGGCTTTGGAGCCTGTTCTGGAACTAGCTCTTTAGACCAGGCTGGTCTTGAACTCACAGAGATCCGCCCGCCTCTGCCTCCCGAGTGCTGGGATTAAAGGCGTGTGCCACCATCGCCCAGCCAGGTAAAACATTCTTACACATAAAATAAGAATGAATACATGTAGATGGATTTTTGGGGAGCCGCCAGCTCACAAATAATGGCACAGAGACTTATTATTAATTATGAATGCTTGGCCTTGGTTTACACTTGTTACTAACTAGTCTTACAACTTAAATCCATTAATCTTACAACTCATATCCATTAATCTACTTTTATGTTCTTTTACATGGCTCAGTTACCTTTAATCTGTACTTTCTATCCTGCTTCCTCTGCGACCTGGCTGGTGACTATGCCTTCCTCCCGAAGGTCTCTTTCTGCCCAGAAGTCCTGCCTATGTCTCCTGTCTAGCTATTGGCTGTTCAGCTTTTTATTAGACCAATCACAGCAATACATCTTCACAGTGTACAAATATCCCACAACAAATAAATCTTTTAATAAAGAATCTACAGCACTCAGGAGCCTTTGAGGAGCCAAGGAGGCAGTAGTGAAAAGGACTTCCCCTGGTGATGGAGCAGCTAAGGTGACCCTTCAGCATGCCACCCACCTCTCAGCTCCATTTCCTTTTCTTCTCTTTCTTCTTTTTTTAATGTATACGTACTCTTTCCACATGTACACATGCATGCCAGAAGAGGGCATCCGGTACTGTTATAGATCCATATGGGTGCTGGGAAATGAACTCAGGACCTTGGGAAGAGCAGTGAAGTAGTCAGTGCTCATAACATCTGTCAGCTTCATTTTCTTAATTGGAAAATGCAAGTGTCTTGTAAACAAGTGCTGTTCAGATGCAAACATTTTTATACCACTCTTGGTCTTATTTATCTTATATTGAGTTGTTAGTTTCACTTTTTAACTTTATATTCTTAAAATACTTTGGTTACTGGAAGCCACAGTTGGAATGATTCATAGTAATCCCCTAGTCCTTAAGCCAAAACCATTTTCTATATATGGGAGTTCTGGCATTTTTGCAAATGTGCTTTACAGGACCCTGAGGATAGCCTGGATGATTCCTGCTTCTCTAGACATGTGTGGAAGATTGGACCAGGAATTTCTTTATGTGGAGATTTTCTAGTAGTAGCCCTAAATTTTAACCTTTTTAGTTAAAAATGTACTATATTTTAGTTATTTGTGTGTGTGTGTGTGTGTGCGCGCGCGCACACGCGTGTGCACATGCTACAACACATGTGATGGTCAGGAACACTGTGTAGGAACCAGCTCTGTCTTTCTGCAGTGTGGCTGTAGAGACTGAGCTCAGATGGGCAGGCAGTAAGAAACTTTACCCGTTGAGGCATCTCACCAGTCACCCAGTTTTAACTTTTGCAATTTAATCTTTAGCTGTCCTTTTATTTATTTTTATAAATGGTCAACTATTGCTTTTTAATTGTCATACCTTAGAACACAAACTTTCCTGCCAATTTTAAGTTGTTTTAGCTATTACATGTCAGTGGCATATGATAATGCAGAAATATATTTTTTAATATTTATTTATTTATTATGTATACAATATTCTGTCTGTGTGTATGTCTGCAGGCCAGAAGAGGGCACCAGACCTCATTACAGATGGTTGTGAGCCACCATGTGGTTGCTGAGAATTTAACTCAGAACCTTTGAAAGAGCAGGCAATGCTCTTAACCACTGAGCCATCTCTCCAGCCCCCCAGAAACATATTTTTTTTAAATATTTATTATGTGTACAACATTCCTTCCATGTATGCCTGCAGGCCAGAAGGGGGCACCAGGTCTCATAGATGGCTGTGAGCCACCATGTGGTTGCTGGGAATTGAACTCAGGATCTCTGGAAGAGCAGTCAGTGCTCTTAACCACTCAGCTATCTCTCCAGCCCCAGAAACATATTTTTTAACCTCCTTGAGAGGTTTAAAAAATTCTACCAGATGTAGACAGACAAGTTATTCTTCCATTTCCAGTTTTCTTGCTGTTACAGTCTCCTCTGCCCAAGACCAGATAACTTTCTGAGCTTTCACAGCTGATGCATATTAATCCTGACAGTCATGATTATACTGACAAGTTTACTGAAAGTGATTAGTCAAAGCCACTGTTAAATCATCTCATAGTTTTAATGTGCTAAGGCTGTTCTCTGGGAGACACTTCCTTGTTTATTCTGCATTCCTTTTAAATAGTTGTGGCCATGAGGAAAAGAGGACAAAGTTCCTTTAGGAACAGCTTCCTTTCGACTGAAGATTCCACACTATATGTATATATGTATTAGTATGTGTGTGCATACCCCCCCCCACATACATGCATACATATACAGTAATGTGTCCTAAAAGTGGGGTGTGAGTACATGCCTATATTCATATCACCCAGAGAATTAGGAATTCAAGATTATCCTGATCCAGCCTAGGCTACATGAAACCCTGTTTTGTTTTGTTTCGTTTGTTTTATTTCTCGAGACAGTATTTCTCTGTGTTACCCTGTCTGTTCTGGAACTTCCTCTGAAGACCAGGCTGGCCTCGAACTCACAGAGATCCACCTGCCTCTGCCTCCTGTATGCTGGGATTAAAGATGTAGGCCACCATACCCAGCTATGAAACCCTGTCTTAAAAGACCAAGAAAAAAAAAGAAGCAAGCAAACAACAACCAAACACCCCATTAAACAAAAACAAACAAACAAAATAACCCAAACAACAAAAAATATTTAAGCACTCAGTCTGTGCCAGACGCTTTGCAGGGACATATGATAAGATTCAAAGATGGGACCTTTGATCTCAAAGCTTTATAGTCTAGTGGGAAAGTAGATACATAAAGCAAATAATCATTATGGCATTGTGTACAGGGAGCAGGAGAAGCACTGAAGAAGACAAAAAGGCCTTAAGGCAAGCTTCAGAGAGGCAACTAAGCTGATGGAAAGGATGCACAGGGCTTTGCCAGGCACAGGAACTATACTCAAGGAAGGGAAGGCAGAAATGTACAGAGCCTCTGTGCTGTGTGTGTGTCTATGAATGCGTGTGTTATTTAGGGTGATTTGACTACATATTGTGATGTATGAAGGTTAGAATTTGGTAGCTGGTCAGAGACCCAGGTTAGAGTTTTGAGCCTGCATCGTCTGTACGGCAGATGCTCTCGTGGACATGCCCTCCTCTGAGGTTGGTCTAATGAAATGCCAGCAGAGTGTGTGCTGTCGTCTCTGCAGCCAGTGCTGTTAGTTTCGGAGCTGAGCGTGCTCTTATGCTCAAGCAGGACCATGAGCCGAATATTTGTGATGACTTCATGATTGTGTAAGGCGCTCTCTTGGTAGCAAATCTTGTTTCCAGATAAATCTGAAAACTACCCCCTTCCTACCTTTGTCATCTGATGTCTTTATGGGATGTAGGTGGCAGCTTTCTTGGGCACAGTTGTCTATCTAATTGTTCATCACATGAGTCATTGTCTGTTTCTGTTCTTCTGCCTGCACATTCCAACCTGAAAATAATATGCAATTGGTGGCCGTGACACACTATTAATTATGTACATTGCATGTTGTTAGTGGAGCCTACCTGTGCTATGGAGAAAGGGTAAGTGACACATTGCTCAGAGTTTTTCTCCAGTTGATGTCCTCTGTTGAAAAGACGCCCAGCAAGAGTCTGTGTCATACTCACTTGCTATACATTCTGAACACACGGTATCTCTTAGATCCTGGCCACAGTTGCACTTCTGTTTGAGCAAGGGACCCTTTTAAGTAGATGGTAACTTTGAGGAAGTTCTGTACTGCTCCTGAAGTTCTCAGGCCGGCACACCATACTGAAAAGGGAGGGGCAAATTTCTGTAGCGTAGAACACCTTAACATTCTCCCGTTAACCACAGTTCTCTAGTGTTGAGACAGTAATCCTGTATTGCTTAATTAATTGTTTTTTTTGTAGTGCTGGGATTTGGCTACTCACATTCCAGGCAAGCACCCTACCACTAAGCTATATCCTCAGACACCTCCCCAGCCCCCCATTTTTAGATAGGGTTTCCCTATGTAGTCCTGGCTAGCTTGGAACTCACTATGTAGGATGAAGTCTCAGACTTGTGCAGATTCTCCTGCTCTGCCTCCTGAGTGCTGGGATACAAGGGTGTGTCACTTTTAGACTTTTTGAGACAGAGCCTCTTCAAGTTGCCCGGGTTGGCTTGAACTTTTGTACTTCCCACCTCTGTCTATTAAGTCACTAGAATTACAGGCCTGTGTCGCTAAGCCCAGCACACCTGGCTCAGGATCTGGTGTATCCCAGGGTGTCCTTAGATTCAGTATGTGGTTGAGGATTAGCTTTATTTCTGATCTTTTTACCGTCACTCCCTCAGTGATAAGATTATAGGCAGGTGCCACCACACCTGGTTTATGTGATACTAGGCATCGAACCCAAGGCTTCATTCATGCTAGGCCAGATCTTAGTAACTGTGCTACATCCCCAGCCAACTTTAACTTCTTAAATTGTGATTCACTGCACTTGAAGTGTCCCCTAGGATGTAAGCCCATAAGGACAAGGATTTGGGGCTACATTCACTAATATTCTCAGCAGTGATAGGGGTTGATAAGGCCTAAGTAAATCATTGAATGAATGAATTTGTATTATCATCTGTACATTTTGTTCTCTACAAGGATTTTTTATAGGGTATCTGGATAAAATAAAATTATTTTCTAAAAAATAATTTTAAAAAATATGTTTGATATATTGGAAGGCCTCCTCAGTCGAGAACCAGTTAGGAAAACAGAAACCAATAGGTCAGTGGCTACCGAGACACCTAGGCAATCATCGTATCCAGGAGCTACCATGTGGCTAAGGGAATTAGTGCCAGAAGCCATGTGGTATGATCCAGAGGCATGGAAAGAGGAATTGTTCAGTGGCTGCTGAAACCCAAGCCAAATAAGAGAACTCTGACTTCTTCCTTCCTTTTGCCATTTATCCTTACTAGAATCTCTTATTGAAGGAATTTATCCAGAAATCATTTGGCAAGGGAGGCTGGGAAATGTAGGTGATTTCCTGTGATAGAGTAGAATAAGGGTAAGATCCAAGTACTGAAAGACACAAAGACACTGAAAACATCTCCAAGATGTGATTGTTCCCCCTTAGTTATTAGGGATAATATCAAAATTTTTTTCAGGTAAATGTGGACAGGAAATAGGAAGGGGTTTCTGGTAGAAAACTTTCATGTGCTTTTAAAGGATCCCAGCTATCACTGAAACTTCGTCCCAGGAAGTAATGAGATACAGCAAGTCATATCCTCTAAGGCTGTGTGCCAGATTGAAGCTGTTTGACTATGGCTGCCAACCAGGAGCTATGCATCGATTTATCGTTTGGTTACTCGGAAAATAAGTTCCCACTCTTCGAATTCTGGGAAGCCTAGGGTCTAGGCATGTTGCCTCATCCTCACCTGGGTGACTTAAGTCAATAATACAAAGATGCACAGAATTTTGTGGATGGCAGCTTTAAAATATGACCCGGCTTAATCTCTCCTTGATAATTAAGGTAGTTGCAGTGGGGTTAATTTCCTTGTACCATGCACCACTGTTTCTAGACTTGTTAGGTGAGGAGTGGGGGCCTGTGGTTGGTGTCTCCCAAGAACTTCAGACAGGTTGGTTAGCACTGGGTGAAAAGGGTGATATCAGTAACTTCTGCACCAACCCTGAAAAGTATTATAGTCTTACACGGAATGTCACTGTTCTCTCTAAAGGCAAAGCTTGCCAAGTTACGGCCGCTGATATCCTTCCTGACTATAAAAGCATTTGCGTTATGTGATTCCGGTTCAGCACTTTCTAGAAGTGCTTTTTTTGTCAATCAGGTCACCTGTATTTGGGCTCTGCCCATGTTAATGGCTTTGGTGGAACTAGGCCAAGGAAAGGTTTCAGTTCAGTGTGAGTACGTTTGTTTTGGGCGTTACTTTCCACAGATGAAGGGAATGTCATTTAAGTTGTCGTCAACAATGAAAAGCACGTGGGTTTCCTTGTGTTTTACTTTTCTCTTAGAAATTAATTTCTTCTTGACAGGCATTCCTGTAATTCACAGATACAATTAAATGCAATTTGGGTTTTATTTTTTGCTGTTTATTTACTTTTGAGACATGGTCTTGCCATGTAGCTCTGTCTGCCCTGAACCCACAGTGTAGCCCAGACTGGCCTTGATCTGTAGCAATTATCTCTCTTTCTTTGTTTCTGTTTGTTTTGTTTTTTTGAGACATGGGCTCCCTGCCTGTCCTGGAACTCACTCTGTAGACCAGACTGGCTTCAAATTTAGAGACCTGCCTGCTCCAGCCTCTCATTGCGGGATTAAAGGTGTGCGCCACCACTGCCTGGCTTGTGGTAGTTCTCTTACCTGAGCCTCCTAAGTGTTGAGGTCACTTGAGTGATCCACCATGTCTGGCATATGTATATGTATAAACACACACATTTGTTTGTATATATATTTTTTATGGTTTATTTAATGTGCATGGGTGTGAAGGTGTCAGATCCCCTGCAACTGGATCTTCAGACAGTTGTGAGCTGCCATGTGGGTGCTGGGAATTGAACCAGGTCTTTTGGAAGAGCAGTCAGTGCTCTTTACCACTGAGCCATCTCTCCAGCCCCTTTTGTTTTGCTTTTTAAAGGCGGGGTTTTTCTATGTAGCCCTTGCTGTCCTGAAACTAGCTCTGTAGACCAGGCTGGCCTCAAACTCACAGAGATCCACCTGTGATTTCCAAGATTAAAAGTGTGTGCTGGGATTAAAAGTGTGTGCCACCACACCTGGCTAGATTTTATATTTTAATTAAATAAGTAAGTTAATAATTTTGTGGAGGTTGAGACAGAGTCTCACATAGTTCAGGCTGGTCTTGAACTTATGTAGTGGAGGATGCCTTGACTTCTGGGTCACACTGTAACCACCTCCCGTACTGGAGCTTAGGCAGCTAGTTTTGTAATTTGGTATTTGAAATATTTGACGTTTCTCCAGAATACCAGTTCTTTTCGGCCAGGCCACCTGGGCTTTAAAGGTACCTCTTAAAGCATACCGCGCCTCTGTAGAGCTTCGTGTTGTGTAGTTACAATTATCTCTCACTGTGTTTGACTCTTCCCTTTCTCAAACCTTCTCCTTCCCTACCCCGCTCTTCTGGATCCTGTATTCCCCACAGGCTTTGTGAATGCTGGTTCGTGATGGCTGAACGACAGGTCCTTCCCCAGTGGAAAGCCCCAGAGATGAGCAAATTCACCTTCAGCTGTGGCCATCCAGCAGTGTAAGGTTGCTGTGGGGGTTCTCACAGTTTGTCAACTCTCCCTCCTGTGTGGCCGAAACCTGCCTCAGTTTCTACCTTCATAACTTGTGGCTTGCGGAGGAATAGGATTCTCTATTGTTCCTTCTTTTCATTGATGATGAATGTAGTCTTTGTGCAGTTTTTCATTCTAGGTTGGTTTTAGATGCATAGCGAATACAGTTTTAAAACGCACTACGTTTTACAAGTCCACCTGCAGAAGATTTTGTTGATTTTTTTTCTTTTTATTTAAAAAAAAATTCAACTCAGCTTTTACAGGAAATTTCTTAGTCCTAAACTGGATCCTTTTGACTTCCTGCCATTGTTTTTCTCACCCCCACCTGAATGAATGTGTGATGGTCCCATTTGGTGGTGTACTGAAAATAGGAAAGGACTCAGGAGGGAGGGAAGCTGCCTTCTCTGGGGATAGCTGTGTCCCAGCACAGTGATGCAGCAAGGAGAGCATCTTTGCCTCTCCTCTCCTTTGCACAGAGAGCTCTTGTCTTAGTTTGCTCTCCTTTGCTGGGAGAAACACCATGACCAAAAGCAACTGGGAAGGAAAGGGTTGATCTGACTATAGCCTGTCTTTGAGGACATCACAGAAGGAAGGAACCAAGCAAGGGGGGAGGTGGGGCCTGAGGAGAGCAGCTCACTGCCTTGCTTTCAGGTCCACATTCAGCCACCTTTCTTGTACTTTTTTTGTACTCCCCTGGACCACCTGCCTAGAGGTGGCACTGCCCACTCTGGGCTGGATCCTGGCACATCAATCCACAATCAAGAAAATAATCAACTGGCATGCCCACAGACTGACCAATCTGATGAGGCATTTCCTCAATTGAGGTTCCCTCCTGCCACATGACTCTAGTTTGTGTCAAGTTAACAGAAACCAACAGGCACATTGTCTTTTGCAGCAGTTGCTAGTGAAGGCTAGACTGTAAATCCCCAGCCTCTCCAGAGTAGCCATCTGTCACTGCGGGTTTGTGTGCGAATCCTACTGGGTTTCTTCACCTTGTTTGCCCAAGTGCACACAGCTGACTCCTTCCTCTTTTCTTCTCCGACGGAAGTCCCCGAGTGTGCAGATTTAGAAATGAGCTCTCTGGCATTTCTGGCCGTGACTTGAAAGAATTTGCTTTATTAGCACATTGATAGTTGCTTTAGTTCTTAAGCTATTTGGTTTGGTGTGGTGAGACAGGATTTTTCTGTGTATCCCTGGCTGTCTTGGTGCTCACTTTATAGGCCAAGCTGGCCTAAAACTAAGAGGACTGCCTGTGTTTGTCTCCTGCAAGCACTGGGACTAAAGGTGTGCACCACCACACCTGGCAGTTCTTAGCTTTTGAAAAATGATTTCTTATGAGAACTTTGTGTATAGATCTCAAGGTCTTAGTCTGTAGCCTGCAGCCTCTGGGTTTGTGTTGCTGATACTTTAGCTTGTGTGCTATCTGACACAAGTCCTTAGAGGAGAGGTATAGCAAGGACCCCAATCCTTCCCAGGCTGCTGGGAAGGATTTCACAATTTCAGTGTGACAGCCCACTAGATAAAGAAAAAACAAGAAAGATTCGGTCAGGCTCTCATGCCGGCTTGAGAGTGTGTTTACTTAGAGTAGCTGTTTGGCACAGGATTTGGCTTTGTCACTCTGAAAGTGGGCATGGGGACTTTGTAAGAGGAATTGCAACAGACAGGGGAAATCTAAGAAAAGGTCTTTCCTGTAATGGGCTGCTGTGTGTTTCCAGCTCAGACAAGAGAGCAAGGTGCACCTTTAAATGAAGCTTTCGAGCCAGAGCCAGGAGGGTGCATTTTACTTCCATTGAGTGTCTTCTTTGGTCCTCAGCCTTGTCTGAACAGAAGCAGCTTGGCACAAATGACTCCAGTCAAGGGTCTACATTATGGCAGAGTAAAAATAGATCCTCGTTTCATTAGACTGCGCATGTATTTAAGGGGGAGGGGAAGACTTGTTGCCATGGGAACAGACTCCTAGAGCAGGGTTTTTGTTTTTTTTCTTATTTAATCTTATGAGATTCGTGGAGCAGGGAGGTGCACTTATTTTCTAAACATTAGGAGCTGCTGCCTTTGAAAGCAGGGCCGTCTGCTGCCATCTTCCCTTACTATGGCACTTACCTATATATGTGATAAAACAGTTGGAAAGTATGGGAAAACTGAACCACACAAATGATAGTTCCCAGAATTCTCATTGCTCATTATTTACTTGATTTTGTGCTTCAATTTTTATGACATTATCATTTCATTTAACATTTGTCATGGGTATTTTTTTTTCATGGCATTAAAACATGTAAATACCTTTGTTAAAAACATACTCTGTCATGGGAGTATGTCATCTTTTACATAACACTAAGTGTTGGACATTTAAGTTTTCAGTTTTCATCATTACAGACAATAGTGCAGTGTAAATTTTTGTGCTCTTTCAAAAGATGAGTTATTTTGTGATGAGTTATTCACATGTTCAGCCCTGAGTAGTCATGGGCCCCTCCAATTTAAAGAAGCGGGGTGGTGTCTCCTGGTTGGAACCGTTTGAGAGATGGTCTTGCTGTAGGGCTGTCATTCTGAAATGCTTCGCTGTGGTAGACGTCTTTGAGGCAAGGAATGGGGAGAGCTGGGGAGTCCTGGCTGACCATAGGGCAGCTTTGTGTGTCCCATCACAGTGGGATGGGCCAGCTCACCATGCTCTGCCTACGTAGGAGAGTGTTTACACACCATGATTAGCCCTTAAGTGTTGAGTCTTCCTTCACTCAACCCCTCTGCTGAGAAGGCAGATTAGGGGCCCTACATTGCTACGAAGGGAATGATGATTGCTGCAAGGGTTTTCCTAGACTATAAACAAAGACAAAGGACTGTGTCTGTGTGTGTGCATAGTGGATGCATACTGTCTGGCAGTATCTTTGTGCCCGCCACACAGTTGTTCTGCTACTGTGTGTTCAGATCTTACTCTTCTTTTGGTTCCTAACAGTCCCCTTCACACTGTGGGCTCGGATAGCTGGAGACTTGTGACATTCTAGGAAGCCGAGAGGTGAATCTCGTGACTGCTTTGTGGCATGACTTCTTTGCGTGTTTCATGTGTGTGCTCCTGGCATCTATGCCACCTGAAAGCTGGGACCAGTCACGAAGCCCATCCATTGCCCTCTCTCTGTAGGAGGTTCAGTGTGACGCATCATCTGGAGGAAATGTAGCAAGGGGTGTGAAGCCGGAGGCTGAAATAGCAGTCCTTTAGCCCTTTTATGGGACGGGGTAAATATTTAGACACTGTTCTAGTGAAATTCTAACCCTGTAGCAGTTCTAGGAGCTCTCAGTCCCCACTGGAACAGGTTTGCTTAGCTGAAGAACCTTCCTTTGGCTCCCGGGAAGCTGTGATTATTATTCTAGAGACCTGCCCTGCTCTCTGCATACAGATCCCTGTGCAGATCCTTCTCTGCAGGGCTGGCTTCTTTGCTCTGCCCCATGCCAAGTCTTCCCATATGTATAGCTCGTACTTGTTTCTGATGTCGTAGCTTTGAAACACCATGATCTCTGAAAGGGCAGACCTTCACCTTCTGATCACCTTCCAGGCAGGGCTGTTTCGGTGATGAGCATGCAGCATGTCACTGGATTAGCCATTTGTACTTTGATCCCAGGGTTGGTTTCTGTGCTGCCGTTTGTTTAGGAAGCTGTCTAACTTGTGTAGATATGGCTGTGATTGGTAAATGGCCCTGCTTTTCTATGTGTCTGCTGCTCTTGCTCTCCTCTGATGTGTGGGGAAAGACACTGTGCTCTTTTTCGGGTCACAGAGCTCGTCTGTTGGCTCAGAAGGTTTTGTATAGAGCCGCTGCCTGGTGAAAAGCCTGTGCTTTGCTGGGAATGGCTGAGAGACCTCGCCTGCCCGACTGCTGGGTCCTGAGACCCAGTGTGTCACCCTTGTTCTTCTGGGCTTCCTTTTCAGGAAGTGGAGGGGTGCAGATGGAAAACCTGAGAATGAGTCTTCACATTCAGTCTCGGACGCTCCATTTCCTAGCTGGACCATCATGTTATAGTAAAAAAATAAAAAAAAATACCTGCAGAGTGAGGTGTTAGTTTAGTAACGACTGTTGGAACACTTCTGATACGTTTAAGGTGTGTAAAGACGATTCTAATTCCAGTTCAGCGGGTGATCCTTTCTGAGTGAGCTTGAACTCTCCAGTTTCTCAACTGTGCTTGAACTAGAAAATCTCTAAGGTTTTGGAATAGTATGTTTGTATTAGTCAGCTTTGTCACTATAATGAAAAACCCTAAATCTAGTGGTGGTGGTGCGTGCCTTTAATCCCAGCACTCAGGAGGCAAAGGGAGGTGAATCTCTGAGTTCAAGGCCAGCCTGGTCTACTGAGTGAGTTCTGGGACAGCCAGGGCTACACAGAGAAACCCTGTCTCAAAATAAACAAACAAAACTAATAAAAAAAAATCCAAGGCAGTTACATTATAAAGAGCAAAGGCTTAGAGTGGTCAGAGTGCTGTTAAGAGCACTATCTGTTTTTGCAGAGGTCCCAGGTTCAGTTCTCAGTGCCCACATGGCAGCTTACACCCAACTGTCTGTAACTCCAGTCCCAGGTGATCTGACACCCTCTTCTGACCTCCATGGGCATACGTGCATACATACATGCATGCAGGCAAAATCCACATACACATAAAAGAAATACATCTAAAATAGTTTTTAAGAAGAGAAAGCTTTGTTTTGACTCGTGGTTCTGGAGGGTCCCTCCAAGACAAAGGCAGTTCATCATGCCTGGAGCACGCGGTTTGGCCAAGCTAGGAAGCAACATAGAGGATGAGTAGGGTCTCACAACCTCTCTGATGGCAGGCACCCAGTGATTTGAAGACTTCTCATAAAGCCCCACTTCTCAGTGCTACACCATCTCCCTGGGACCAAACTTTTGACATATGGGCCTATAGAGTACCCATGCAAGCTACAATCCACTCTAGATGCCTATCTGTCACAGAACAAGAGAAGACTGTTCTGCAGAATTGTGTTTTTCTCTCTTGCCTGTTCCAAAGTAAAGACTTAAGACTGATTCCTCTAGAGCAGCATTCTTGACCTCGGCACTATTGACATTTTGGTAATTCCTTGTGGGGATTGCCCTGTGTATTTTGAATTTTTTTTTTATCAGCATTCCTTGGCCTCTAGATGCCTAGCATGTTTCTACTTCCTGCCAGTTGTGACAGCCAAAAAATTTCTAGAGACATTTCTTTAAAGTAGAAATTGCTTTGGTTGGGAACCATAGGTCTGGAGGGACAAGAAAGGGGGGTCTCTTTGGATGTGGGTGGGGTTACTGTCAATTGTCATGTTGTTCCTCTGCTTCCTCTTACCTGTATTATCAGCAAGGTTGAATTCTGTGGAGGGACTTTTGTGATTAGACCAAGTTTTGAAATACAGCTGCAGCTAGCTGACTTTGAGGTGGTTACGTAGCTATCAGCTCAGCAGCCCCTCCCTGCTTATCTGCAGTTAGTGGCTGGTTGAAGTAGTGGCTGGCAGGCGTGAAAGCATTTCTTCGTAGAGACGGTCAAGTCAGCAGTGTGAGCCCTGGATCAGGACTGGGTCCTCTGTGAGAATCCAGTGTTGTTACAGTTAGCCCTTCAACCACCCGAGGAAGAAATTAACTTGTCCTCATTGGGTAGAGGGAGAGGAATCTATCCTATGGATAGAGGATGAAGAGCAACTCATGGCTCAGTTTCAATATCGTCTTTCTTCAGTGGCTTATTCCAAAAAATTGTGCCCTCCCTTCCTGTGGGAATGCTCCACCAGTCTGCCACTACTCCTTGAAATGATGGTTGAACTGAGGATTTCCAGAGGTATTGACCCTAAGAGGTTAAACTTTTCTGCTTGTTAACAGTTGCTATAAAGCATCAGTTTAGGAATAACATTGGATTTGTTCCCATCGACTCTGAATTCAGTCTTCACTGCTCAGTTCAGAATTGTGTACAGTAAAGGAGACCGAGTTCTGTGTTATCCTCACAGGGATGCGCTGGGATGCCAGTACCATGATCCTGACACTTGAGCCTGTGTTAGTCTCTGTGCTGGGGTTCTGGCAGGCTTTGCTTCTAGTCCAGCTGAGCCTTTGCTGGAGTAATTGCCCACATGGAGCCTTTAAGCCAAACACAATCGTTTGTACTGAGATAGTCTCACTGTTTGGCTCCTCATGAAGTAACCTCCTTCCTGCCCTTCATGAAAGCAGCTATTTTTTGTTCCCCCCTCCCCTTTACAGAGAAGCATGTCTCAGCCACCACTCTTCTAGCTTATTCATAAATGCTTTAAGCAGGGTTTTTGTATAGAGGGGATTTAGCTAGAGTCAAACTCGTGGGCTGGCCATGGGACATGAAACATTGTACACATCTATTCCTCTGACATTCTGTGTGGTGTGTTTAAATTAACATTATGTCATTCCTCTATAAAATGCCATTTCACAAAAATATCCCTACTAGGTTTTCATTTATTACTATTTTATATGCTTTTTAAAAATGTTTATGAATATTTTTAAAAAATGTATATGAATGTTTTGCCTGTATGTATATAAGTGTACTGCATACATACCTAATGCTCAAAGAGGCCAGAAGAGGATGCTGAATCCCTCAGAACTGAACTCAGGTCCTCTGCAACTGTTCCTAACCACTGGGCCATTTCTCCAGCCCTGTTGTTTGTGCTTTTTTTTTTACCCCAAGAGATTTTATTTATTTTGCATGTGCTTATGTATATGTTTGTGTGTGTGTGTGTGTGTGTGAGAGAGAGAGAGAGAGAGAGAGAGAGAGAGAGAGAGAGAGAGAGAGAGAACGTGCACATGTATGGGTGTGTGCATGCCATGACACATCCCTGAAGTCAGAAGTCAACCTCAGGAGCCCTTGCCTTCCACCTTGTTTGAGGGAAGTCTTTGTTCACCGTGCATGCACCACGCTAACTGACCTGTGAGCTCCAGGATTTCTCCATCTCCACATCCCATCCTGCTGTAGAATAAATGTGAGGGATTCAGATGTATTCTACTGCATCCCGCTTCACAGGCCTGGGGATTCGAACTCAGGTCATCATCTCACTTGCGCAGCGAATAATTTACTCTTTGAGCCATTTCTCTGGTTAAGAGTTATTTAAATTAGAGCTGGATTGCCCCCCACCCTTGCCTTTTTTTTTTTTTAAATTGAGACAAGGTCTTGTTGTTTGGTCCAACCTGGGCTAAAACAGTTCTCCTGCCTTAACCTCTTGACAACTAGGATTTTGTTGGGGGAGGCTGCTGCTATGTCTCCAACCTCCCTGATTCAAAATAACCACACAGGAACTATATTATTTGCAATACTGTTTGGCCAGTAGCTTAAGCGTATTGCTAGGGGTTTTTTTTTGTTTGTTTTTTGTTTTTTTGCTAGGTTTTTTTGAGACAGGGTTTCTCTGTAGCTTTGGTGCCTTTCCTGGAACTAGCTCTGTAGACCAGGCTGGCCTCGAACTCACAGAGATCCACCTGCCCCTGCCTCCTGAGTGCTGGGATTAAAGGCGTGCGCCACCACCACCTGACTTGCTAGCTAGCTCTTATATCCTAAACTAACCCATCTCCATTAATTTGTGCATCCACGGCCTAGCGGTAAAGTTTCCTTCCAGGGGAGGTGTCTGTCCCTGGAGGTGGCTACATGGCCTCCCTCTGATTCTGTCTACTCTCTCCACCCTCTACCTGCTTGGAACTCCTTCCTTGCCCTATACTGCTAAGCCTCTGGCCAAAACAGCTTTATTCATTAACCAATAAAAGCAACACATAGACAGAAGGACCTCCCACACCAGGATTTCAAGAATAGAAATCAATATTGGCTCTTTCATTACATTTTACAATATTCACTGGGCATGGTGGCACACAACTTTGATCCCAGCACTGGCGAGACAGAGGCAGGCAGATCTCTGTGAGTTCCAGGACAGCCGGTGCTGCATAGAACCTGTCTCAAAACAAACAAAACAACAACCAAAACTGACTGTTCTTAGTGCTTTGTAAATTATGAGGACTGGTCTCTACTGCAAGTAGCTTTGGGGCTTCCTTGGTTATGCGAGTCATCCATTCTTACTCACTTCTCAAGGTTCTTCAACACAGGCAGGAAATCATTTGACCAGCTTTTTTCCTTTTTCCTTAAACTATGTTTGCACTTTATTTTTTAAGAAAATCAGCTGGGCGGTAGCGCACGCCTTTAATCCCAGCACTTGGGAGGCAGCGGCAAGCGGATCTCTGAGTTCATTGCCATGAAGGTCTACAGAATGAGTTCCAGGGCTGGCTTCAAAGCTACAGAGAAACCATGTTTCAAAAAACCATTAAAAAAAAATTCATAGCAGCACATACTAGAAGAATTTCCCAGGGAAATACCAAGAGACTTGGGCCTTGTCCCAAAGTTGTTTTAGATAGCACCACCACAGCCGTGTGTGGCCTCCCATCTAGAAAGACTGTTCCTTTCCTCTGGTGCTGGGGGTTAATTCCAAGGCCTTGTGCAAAATGGTTTAAGTTAAGACATTACTGACATGGAAATTGCTTACACGTGCATGAATTACATCGTGGTGTTCCCATATGTAGAGCTGTAGAGTTTGTGACAGTTAGGAACCACCTAGTTTAGTACTTTGTTTTGTTAGTGTTGTACTTTAAAATATTAGTGTATATGTGTGCGTGCGTGTGTGCACGCGTGTGCTAGAGATCCATCTCAGGACCTCAAGCATGCACTTTACCAGTGCTACGTCCATAAAATCTCTTATTATTGCCGGGTGGTGTTGCACACCTTTAGTCCCAGCACGTGGGGGGCAGAGGCAAGTGGATCTCTGAGTTCAAGGCCAACCTGGTTTACAGAGCAAGTTTCAGTACAGCCAGGGCTACACAGAGAAACCTTGTCTTGAAAATCTAAAAAGAAAAAAAACCATTATTATTATTTTAAGACACTGTCAAACATAACTACTCAGGCAGGCCTTGCAGTGTTCTTGCCTTAGGGGCTGGGATTACAGGATTGCAAGTAGCTAGAATTATAGAACCACACCATGAGGCCTAGCATCTTTAGAGGCCTTGTAACTATCTTTCAAAAAAGCTAGATTTTAGAGATAATCTAATCTAGGAAAGGAAATAGTTGACAAAGTCACAGAAAGGATTAGCCTATCTTTAGCTCTGTGGGTTGCTGGGATCAGGCAGATGACCTCAGGCTTCTGGACTAGTCCTGAGGAGTACTTAGGTTTCCTAGGATTCATGGGGAATTCCTGGTGTTATTTCCTGGTACTTTGGCTGTTAGAGCCATGAACCTGTATTCCTTTCTGGAATCGTTTAGTGCTTTTCAGTGGCATTTCCTTTTGTGGCCCTCCCTTGCCTGAGCTGAGGAAAGTCAAGGGAACTCCACAGTTAGTAAGCAAGGCTACCACTTGAGAAAGACGAGGAATTATTCTTCTTTTCTTGCCTAAGACCTCAGTGATTTCTTAACGTTTTAAGTTTTCGTGTTTTGGGAAAAGCTCTGTTGACTGTTGAAATAGGCATGATCTCCATTGAGTATCCTTTCATCTGTGAGTATTGGACAGGGCTCTGTTTCATTAACCTCCTTTCCCTGTTCCCTAGTACAAGGCAAAGTTGCTTTGCACCTCCACTGACATCAGAGCAACCCAGTTACTGCATCTGTTCATTTATTGATCACCTTGATTAAGTTGACTTAGCTGGCTTGTATTTTGGTTGACTATAAGAAGCACTACTCTCCCCCTGCTAAAATCTCCTAGCCTCCACCTTTGTCTTGCACATTTCATGTAAATCTAGGAGTGAAGAGCAGACCTGGGAGATGGAAGTGGTCCAGAGAGATGAATGGAACCTAGCCAGAGCAAGCGTCTCTAGCAGTCTGTGCCATCTAACATGGAACCCACTACCTTTTGAGATGGTCCCTAACTCACTAGTCACTCCAGAGCAGATGATTCCCTAAAGCAGTGGATCGCAACCTTCCTAATGCTGCACCCCTTTAGTACAGCTCCTCATGTTGTGGTGACCCCAACCATAAAATTACTTTTTGTTGCTACTTCGTAACTGTGATTTTGCTAGTGTTATGAGTCATAAAGTAAATATCTGATATGCTGATATCTGACGTACTACCCCTGTGAAAGGGTCATTTGACTCCCAAAGGTGCCACAAACTGCTGGCCTGAAGGGTCTTTAATGATTGATAAATTATTTTTATTTTATATGCCTTTTTTACCTGCGTGTATGCATGTATGAAGGCTGATGTGTGGGGCTGGACCTGAAGAGCAGCCAGTGCTCTTAATTGCTGAACCATCTCTCCAGACCTTGTACCTCTAACTTTTGCTTTGTTTTGGTTTTTCGAGACAGGGTTTCTCTGTGTAGCCCTGGCTGTCCTGGAACTCTGTAGCCCAGGCTGGCCTCGAACTCACAGATATCTGTCTGCCTCTACCTTCTGAGTGCTGGGATTAAAGGTGTGTGCCACCACTATCTGGCACCTCTGACTTTTTAACTCCTTAGTGATCTAAGAAATATTTCCATTTTCTTTGTCTCAAACATTTAGGAAATTTAACTTTTATTCTTTTATTGACTTTGCACATAGACCATGTCCCTGCTTGACAGACAGAAAAACAATATTCTGGCCGGGCTGTGGTGGTGCACGTGGTGGCAGGTGATCTCTATGAGTTCGAGGCCAGCCTGGTCTACAAGAGCTAGTCCCAGGATAGGCTCTAAAGCTACAGAGAAACCCTGTCTCAAAAAAACAAACAAAAGAAAGAAAGAGAGAAAGAAAGAAAGAAAGAAAGAAAGAAGAAAAAGCAGCCCAGAGGGAACAAGCGGCTTCTCTTTTCTCTTGCAGGGTATTCTGAGAGCAGAGCTTGACTGAGCAAGCCCTATTTTAGTCTCTTGGCTCCTTAAACTGTTTATGTTTACAGAGGTTACTGCTTACTGTTGTTTTAGCATAGGGAACTGAATGGATGCCTTTTTGAATAAATAAAAATGGGTGTTCCCTGAGTTCTAATTGATCCTAATAATAAAAACCCAAACCTGGAGCCAGGTATTGGGGTAAATTCTGAAGGACCAGAGAGACAAAGGAGCAAGCCACAGCCAACTCTTACCTTGCTAGCTCCTCAGCTGAAAAAGGGGCTGAGCTCCTGTCTCCTCTTGCCCTATATTCCTCTCTCCATCCAGCCATATCACTCTCTGTCTGTACAGATCTCTAGACCTAACGAGTGATATTCAGACAAGCTTTATTTATTAAAGCACAAACAAAATATCCCCACAAACAGACTGGTAAACATACCTCTTGCAGCCCTACTTAATTTCTCATATCAACCATTAATCAAGAAAACATCCCATAGAGTTACCTATAGGCCAGTCTTATTGGGGCATTTTCTCCACTAAGATTCCCTCTTCCTAGATATGTCTAGGTTTGTGTCAAGTTGACAAAACCAACCAGGACATTCTCACATTTAGACCAGTTTTCTGTCCCAGTGCCAGGCTCACGAACTGTTTTAGTTTCATTAACAGCTAATATGTCTATAAGTTTATTATTTCATTTGGCATGTACTTATCTTGTTTATACACACACAAACACTGCACTTACATATGCACACAAGCCATGGCATACATATGGAGATAGAAAACAACTTGGAGAAGTTAGTTCTCTCTCTCCATCATGTGGGTTCCTCATCAAACTTAGCAACAAATGCCTTTACTTGCTGAGCCATTTTATACCCTCATTTGGCATTTGTTTTTGTTTTTCCAAGACAAGGTTTCCCTGTAGCTTTGGAGCCTGTCCTGGAACTAGCTCTTGTAGACCAGGCTGGCCTTGAACTCACAGAGATCCTCCTGCCTCTGCCTGGGTGCTGGGATTAAAGGCATGCGCCACCACCACCCGGCTCACTTGGCATCTGTAAAGCCATTAACACTAGTCAAGAAGATGTTAATCTTGTCAGTCTGAATGGATTATGAACTACCTGGGAGATTAGTAAATTTAGGGAAGATTAACTACAGAGGGAGGATGTGTATGTGTAGACTGCCCCACAGACAGTCCAGATGTCTGGTGCAGATATCCCTCTCTTAACCAGCGTGTGGTGAATTCTGCTGTCCTCTCCTCACCATGATGAGCTAAGACCTGAAGCTGTGAGCCCACAGAAGTGTATTTTATAATTTAATGTATATCATAAACACAAATTTTATTTAAAAGTAAAAAGGGGGTGGGGGAAGCCAGGTGTAGGGGTACATACCTCTAATCCTAACTCTGCTGAAGCAGAGGAGGAAGGATTGTACAAGTTTGAGGCCAGCTAGGGAAAGAGCAAAACAGTAGTGTTGTACGATGTTGGGACACACATGCGAATCCATTGACAGGCTCTTCAGTGGAGGTGAATGGGAAGTGTGTTCTAGAACCCTCATTCTGTACCATGTTCTCATGTGCACTTGTTATTTACTGTTCCTCTCTGTTCTAGGTAATTGGAGGTAGATGTTAAACACATTTTATAGATGGGGAGACTGAGGCCTGGGATGTAGAAGTCTCTGAAGGTCATATGTGTAATCACGGATGGGAGTTGCATTCAAACCTAGGCCTTTTCTGGCTTCACAAATTACACTTTAGATAACTAGGCCATTTCCTCACGTTGTCAGCATGTAAGTTGTGGGAGAGGGAGCGCCTTGAACCCAAAGTCTCACATACTCGGCAAGTGCTTTACCGCTGAGCTCTACTCCTAGCCCACAAGTATCTTTTGTCTCTTCCCCGTTACACAGTCTCCTATGGATTATGCAGTTGGGGACCAGGAAGTCTAGTTGCTGAAAACTCAGAACTCAGGCTGTAGGGCAGTGGCTGAGCTCTTGCCTAGACTCAGGTTTGGGGAGGGTGGGTGACGGAGAGACTGAGTGAGGTAGGAAGGAGAAGTGTCACTATTGCACTGGGGAACGTGGGAGGAGAGAAGGCCGTCATCTGATTGCTCACTAAAAGGTAGCTGCCTGTATTTCTGTTCTGGGGCCTTTGCAAGGGCGTAGACTCAGAGTCTGGAGAAATCCCACAGTGGTGCCAGTGTCTTGGATGACTGGAAATGGCTTTCTCTCGACTTAGACCTAGGAAGCAGCTAGCCTAATATTCCTTTCAAAAATCGTTATTAATTTACTTATTTATTCTGTGTGTGTGGAGACCAAAGGGCAACTCATGGATGCACTCTCTCCTTCCACTGTGTGGATTCCGAGGTTACTCAGCCTCAGTGGCAAGCGCCTTCACCTGCTGAGCTGTCTCGTTTGCCCCATCTTAACTATCTTGGTTTTGAGACTTTAGAATCTAGAACAAAGGAAAAATGCCAAAGAAGCATGAAATATTGATATTTGGTCCCATTGCAAGTTTTAAAACTCATATGGGAATTCTGAAAACCATTCACAAAACCAGAAATTCAGCACCATGAGAAATCTCATTCATTTTGCATCTGTATGACACCCCACTATGAGAAACAAGTCTATGAATCATTGTGTGTCTGTTTATGGAACCTGGAGAGACTGAAGATCTTGTAAAAGATAAACCTGAGCCTGGCAAATGAATAGCAATAACCTTTCAAGCAGAGAGCACCCTCTGGTGGTGACTAGGAGGATGAGTGCCTCCTGTGCTTTTGTATTCTGCCATGATGAACTTTACCTGAACCAAAATTATCTTTCCGGTAATAATTATGGATTCAGATTTTTCTAAGAGTTCCCACAGGATTCTAGAATTTGTTCATGAAAACATCCGTGAAAATACACAGGCTGGACAACTGTCTTTTCCCAGAGAACGAGAGTCTTATTCCAAGCACAGGCCCTGCTAATCTTTGTAGAAAGTCAGTCAGTATTGGAGTCACTTGGACACTCTATCACAACCTCTAATTCTGAATCTATGTCTAATTTATGCCATCAGTTTCTGAGGAATGACAGAGAAGGAACTATGTCAGATTTTTCCGTCAGTCTTTGGCAGTTGTCATATGAAAGTGACTTTTTTCCACATAAAATTACGAGGAGTTTGGGGATTTTCCAGAGTCCAGAGATATTATTAGGGAGCAGAGAACTGTCAGGGGATGGGAGGTTCTGAAACAGCTTTTAAAATTCACACCTGAGATTTCTCTTTTGTACCAATAAGCGTTCAAATAATTACATTATTTGGTAATTCTGAATCTAGATGATTCTGAAGTTGGGTAAAATGGGGACACCAGGCCAGGGGAGAGGATCCTGTTAGGTTACTGTGGATGCTGCATATTTCATAGGCTGGAGGAGAGGAGAGGATTACAGCGTTTTCAGTTTCAGCATGAGCCTGGCAGGCCTGCAATGTGGGTATCCTTTTCCCTGGGAGAAAGCCGAATCCAGGCCCCTCACCTTCACAGTGTCTTCCCCTGTTGGTGTGAGGTCCAGGCTAGGGAGACTGTGCGTGCTTTTCCAGCACTCTGTCGGTGGTGTAACAACGTACAGTAGCATGCATTTTAGCCCTCATTAGACACCAAAGCCTCTCCTGTGCCTGCCTGCACATTGCCTAGCTCCATGTAGATTCCATGTCTGCAACTGGCAAGTCATAGTCAGAAAACAGATCTGTAAGCCAGGAACTGGGAGCTAAGGGTGGCTGGGGAGGGGTTCAGAGTGCCTGCTAGTAGGTTTGGGGCTTGAGTGATCAAACTGTTCTGGAATTAGACTGGTGGTCACCGCACAGCTCTGCAAACCATTTAAGTTGAAAATCAAACATTGATCCATAGAAATGAATAAAGTCAATATAAAGGTGATTGCAGTAAAGTCTCTCTCATTTTATTTTAGCAGAAATGTTGCTTGATAATCTCAGTAGCATAGATGGGCTGGGACATTCTCATAATTTGTACTTGATTGCCCTGTCTCCATCTTCATAGGGCCACGATGGGCCTCCTGGAACATTGGCGTGTTTATCTGCATTCGGTGTGCTGGAATCCACAGGAATCTGGGAGTGCATATATCCAGGGTAAAATCAGTGAACCTCGACCAGTGGACTCAGGAACAGATCCAGGTATGACCACAATGGAGGGCCAGCTTCTCTTACCCCCCCCCCCCCATAAGAATAGTTCCAGGAGAACTCTAAACTGATTCTGGAGGGGAGGAGAAGGGAGGAGGGAAATTTAGGATTTTTGTTTTGTTTTATTTATTTTTCCATTTAATTGGAAATTTAGTTTCAAACACATTTGTCAAATTCTAATTTTGTTTATTTGGGACAGGGTCTCATAGTGTAGCCCTGGCTGGCCTGGAATGTACAGAGATCTCCCTGTCTTTACCCCTTGGGTGCAGGAATTAAAAGCCTGTGTCACCACACCCAGCAAATTGTTATTTTCCTTGTTGCTTTGAGACAAGCAGGCCTCCAACTCTTTCTGCACTTAGCTCATCCTCCCAAGTACTGAGACTGCACGTGTGTCTTTCTTGTCTCAAGACATCTGTGGTCATTTAGGACTTTTGGCATTTACAGATACAACATTTGTAGTCTTATTTTATTTGTTTGTTTGTTTGTTTGTTTGTTTATTTATTTATTTATTTATTTATTTATTGTCTTTTTCAAGACAGGGTTTCTCTGTAGCTTTGGAGTCATGTCCTGAAACTAACTCTTGTATACTAGGCTGGCCTCAAACTCACAGAGATCCACCTGTCTTTATCTCCTGAGTGCTGGGATTAAAGGAGTGAACCACCCCTGCCCGACCACATTTGTAGTTTTAGATGTAGGCAGTCATTTAAACAAAGGGCTGAGGGTATAGCTCAGTGAGGGTGAGTTTGCCTAGCCTGAAGGAAGTTTGCTGGGTTTGATCCCCAACACTAAGAACAAAAAAACCAAAAGCCTTCTAAACTGTAGACTACTCATTTTTCTTCCTGGTTCTAGAGATTGAACCAGGGCCTCATAATACGAGGCAAATACTGTGAGCTGTGCATCTGAGCTGTGCTTTCAGCCTTCGAGTGACGCAGCATAAATCCTGCATGCTGTTAGCTTGGTGGGCTGGGAGTGACACATAAATTAATGCTGCCGGACGGCCTGAGATCCGCTCCTGTCTGTAGCTTCATTGTTCTTCGTTTTCTTCCTATATTGAGACACTTTATTGAAGTCATTTTATTTTCTTTTTGGGCAGGGACATCAAGGAAGGAGGATCCAAAGAAAACCACTTGCTAGAAGTTAATGGTAGAGATCAGAGGTTTTGTTTTATTTGTGTCTGAAGAGGCATTAGAAATGACCTCAGACTGTATTTACAGACCATTGTAGTCTAAATGATGAACGACATTTTTTTTTCTAGTTTTATTTCTGTTTCTGTGATAAAACACCTTGACCAAAAGCAACATAGAGGGCTGGAGAGATGGCTCAGCTTTTAAGAGCATTGCCTGCTCTTCCAAAGGTCCTGAGTTCAATTCCCGGCAACCACATGGTGGCTCACAACCATCTGTAATAAGGTCTAATACTCTCTTCTGGCCTACAGGCATACATGTAGACAGAATATTGTAAACATAATAAATAAATATTTAAAAAAAAAGCAACATAGAGCAAAGAAAAAGTTTATTTGGGGTTTATTTGGCTTATAACTTTAGGTTTCAAGCCACTATTTTGGGTATGTCTCGGCAGGGACTTGAGCAGCTGGTCGCTTCACACCAACAGAGCAGAGAGGCACAAATGCATGCTGCCCTTCATCTAGCTTTTGCCTCTCTATACTGTTCAGAAACTTCTGCCTAGAGGATGCTCTGGCCCACAATGGGCTTGGTCTTTCCAAAGCATTAGCAATCAAGACAATCTTCCACAGGCAAATCAGAACTCGATAATTCCTCAACTATTTTCCCAGCTGATTCTAGGTTGTATCAAGTTGATAGTTAAATCTAACCAGCACGGGAATCTATTTAAATGCTTAATGGAAAATACACATTTACTGATAATAGAACTGGGTAAGTTAGCTAAAAGTATAAGTTTGGAAGGGCTGAGGATGTAGCTTAGTGGTAGTAGAACATTTCCTACCATGTACAAGGCCCTGAATTCAATTCTCAGCACTGCCAAAAGAAACTTGTATTAACTTAGAATTATAGGACCCATTAGTGCTGTCTCTGTAGTAATTTGATGGGTAGCTATGTAGCTTGAATTTTCAAATGAATTATTACTGAATTATTGTCTCTTATTAGACACATCTTTCAATTAAAAAGAACAACAGCAACAAAAACTATTCAGGGACTAAGAACACCGACTGCTCTTCCAGCAAACCCAGATTCCATTCCCAGCACCCACGCGATGGCTCACGAGTGTCTGTAGCTCCAGGCCCGGGGGATCAGATGCCCTCCTCTGGCCTCCTCAGACACATGCGGTGCACAGACATATATGCTAGAAAAATACCCATACACAGAGGGGAAAAAAAAATTAACGTACGGGGAGGGAAAAGCTGTGGCAACAAATGTTGGGAAACCAGAGCCCAGAAGTTTCAGTCTTGGTTCTGCCACTGGCCGCTCTCTGAAGTCAGCTCTTCGCAGAGGAGAACTGGGAGAGACAATGGCACTCTGCTCTCACCTGCTCTTTGTTCTCTTTATTGCAGTGCATGCAAGAGATGGGGAATGGAAAGGCAAACCGACTCTACGAAGCCTACCTTCCTGAGACCTTCCGGCGGCCGCAGATAGACCCGTATCTTTTCTGGAGCATAGCTGAGTACAGCTTGGATGTTTGGGAGGAGCCAGGCATCTCTGCATGGACTAGTAGCCGAAAACTTTGGCTTTTCTTTCTCCTTCAACCGAGACAGAAAAGGCACTTGTGTGCTGATCTTGGGGTTGTCATATAGTGTCCCATAGGGAAAGCTCAGTATTTAGGGCTGCAGTGATCTCACTGTGAATTCTCCCATAGAGTGACAGCTCCAATCATTTCTGAATCTCTGAAACTAATGTTTCATGGAAAGAATGCTTTTCTTTGCTCTGTTAAATCCTGGCAATCAGCAAAACTCGCACTCATTTTTACTGCTTTTTAAAATAGCTTGTATGAAAGTATTGACTGTTTTGACCAGTTTGTCCGTATTGTTATTCCTCCATTCCCTCACCAAGGCCTGACAAACAGAACAGACCAATTTGAAGGTGATGTTCCTCAAGGGGCACTTTGCAGACTTCCTCTTTAGGGTTTGACTTTGGCTGTTGGAGCCTGTTAGGTGACAGAGACCCAGCAATCAAAATCTGGCCGTGGGGGACCTAAGCTTGTTTTGGGGAGGCCTTTAGGTACCTTTGAACTCTGTTGATCAGGAACCTTAAAATTACCACTGGCTGTTTCCTCTGCAGTCCACAGCAGCCACAGATGCCACGCCTTCATTGAAGGTCAGTTCCACCTGCTGTCAGCAGTCCAAAAGGAAACCAGGAAATGGTGACTGCCTGCAGTAACCTTGAAGGAGTGATTTTAAGGTGTTGGTCAGGGGAGCTGCAGAGGAAGAGACAGGAGTCCCTTGGGGAAACCAGGCAGGAAGGAAAGAGGAGAGCATTGCCGTGGGGGACAAATTGGTCTTTTGCGTTTCCACTGCTGGAGACACTCTTGATTAGTCCTTAATAAATGTTTGCAGAGCTGTTGAAGGATTTATTCGAGATAAATATGAGAAGAAGAAATATATGGACCGAAGTCTGGACATCAACGCCCTTAGGGTTGGTTGTAAATCTTTCATTTTGTTATACTAGTGGTTTGCTTTTTAATCAGGCAAGGAAAGAATTTGAAAGACTTTCACTTAATAAACAAAATCCCAGTGATGCAGCAAAATGGTCGCAAACAGTCAGTTAATAGATGTGAAGGTAGCCGCCATGACACTGCATACTTTTAATCCCAGCTAAACACTCTCTGTGAATTTGAGGCCAGCCTGGTCTACATAGTGATTCCAGGCCAGTCAAGGCTACATAGTCAGACCCTGTCTCAAATAAACAAACTAAGGCTACAATAAATAAACAAATAAATGTAAAATTAGGAGAAAGCCAGGTGCTGAATATGGAACACGCTTTGAGCTTACCTTGTGGGCAAGCAGGACAGCTACCAGTGGAGTCTCTGCCTTGATCTACATGGAGAAGTGCTGCTGCTTCCACTTCCAGTTCTTTCCTCCTCCCTTCCTTCCGCCTTCCTTTTTGAGTTTTGGGACAGGGTTTCACTATGCAGCTTAGCCTGTCCTCAAACTCCCGCCTCTATCTTCTAAGTACTGGGATTGTAGGTATCCTCTATATCTGACTCCAAATTCCTTCTTCTTTTTTCTTTTTTTCTTTTTGGTTTTCTGAGACAGGATTTCTCTGTAGCTTTGGAGCCTGTCTGGAACTAGGTCTTGTAGACCATGCTGGCCTTGAACTCACAGAGTTCTGCCTGCCTCTGCCTAGTGCTGGGACTAAAGGTGTGAGCCACCACCACCAGCTTCCAAATTCCTTCTTTAAAAACTATTTATTTAATGTAGTGTGTGTGTGTGTATGTGTGTGTGCGCACATGCAATGTCGTGGTGTGCATGTAGAGGTCAGAAGATGACTTACTGGGAGTCACTTCTCTCCTACCATATGGGTCCCTGAGAGTGGACTCAGAGATCGTCAGCAAGGCCCCTGCCCACTGAGCCATCTGGCTGGTCCCAGATTGTTTTTTAGAGATGGATGTGTTGGGTGTAATAGGTCAAGTAGAATGATATTGTGTGTCTGTGTATGTGTATATTAATAAGTGCACATATACTTCTTGCTATAAATGAGGCCAAAAGCTGCAAGTCTAGTCAGATCATCAGTGTTTCCTTCAGTCTGACCAGCATATTCTTCCACTGTGATGTGCTGATGGCCTGTGTCAGTGGACACACCCTTTTCCCCAGGAAGCGTTTCAGGGAAATGGATGGGTACCAGTTGTCATGTGTGTAACAATAGTTTCAGGATGTGTGCCCACTAATGATGCCTAGGGAGGACGATGCAGAGATGACGACCCAGAGCTTCAGTCAGCTTTGGCAAGATCCTTTAGAACAATTGATTTGATAGTCTTAGCACAGGCCTGTCTTCTAGTTCGTTTGTTTGTTCGTCCTTCATTCCTTCCCTTCCTCCCTTCCTTTCTTTCCTTATGTGTATTGGTGTTTTGCCTGCATGTATGTCTGTGTGGGGAGTGTCAGATCTTATAGTTACAGCCAACAGTTGTTAGCTGCCATTTGGATGCTGGGACTTGAACCTGGGTCCTCTGGAAGAACAGTCAGTGCTCTTAACCACTGAGCCATCTCTCCAGCCCCTTATCGTCTAGCTTTTATTCAACTGCTCACTTTCTTTTTTGCATTGCTAGGGATTGAATCCAGGTCTTGTATATACCACACACGTACTCTACCTCCATTCCCCAGCCTTTAGTTTTTTAATCTTAATGGATGATACAACAGCCAGTGAAATCACTATGTTTGCATGAGGCTCCCCAAGCCATTTCATGTAAAAGCCTTCCCAGATAGTTAAAGAGTAAGCTAATTGGAATCAGCTGTAGATGGATGTTTGGCCGTGTATGAGAAGGGCATTCCTTACCTGCTGAGTCTCGACAGGCAGGTAAATGCAAGGTAGTCCAGGAAGTCAGGGAAGAGGAACTCCTCCCAACTGAATACGAAGATCTCCTCACAGCATCTGGAAAATAAGGCTTGTCAGTTAGCGTACCTGTTCCAAGAAAGAATTACATCCCAGAGAGCACCGTCAGAAGAATCTAACAGGTCAACAGTCAGCAGCATGAGCTCTGAAGCAGAGGATGAGGGCTCGGTTCCTAGTTCACTGCAGACAGCTCACAGTTGCCTGGAGCACCAGTCCCATGGGATCCATAGGCTTTGTACTCGCATGCACAACATACCTCTCTACACATATTACACATAATTTTAAAATATTTTAAAAAAGAGTTTAAACCGAAGCAATACATATTCTTTTATTTATAGAAAATAAAAACTGTGTTCACTGTGCTGAAGTGTAAACTAAAGGAGGGAGTATGGAGAGTGCCCCAGAAGATGGAAGGGGGCTGTGGCCAGAGGCTATTTATTGAGGTTAGATCTTGCTGTGTGTCCCAGACTGGCCTGGGATGACTCTGTGGTCCAGGTTGTCCTTGAATTGGAGATCCTCGTCCTAACACCTTAGTGTTGGAATCTCAGGCCTATTCTACCACGCCCTCCCTCCCTCCCTCCCTCCCTCCCTCCCTCCCTCCCTCCCTCCCTCCCTCCCTCCCTCCATTTATTTGTTTGTTTGTTTGTTTGTTTGTTTATTTATTATTTCTGAGACACAATTTCTCTGTGTATCCCTGGCTACCTTGGAACTCTCTGTAGATCAAGCTGGACTCAAACTCAGATCCGACGGCCTCTGCCTCCCCAGTGCGAGGACTAGGATGCATACCACCATGCCCCAATTATTGTTTCTTAAGTTTCATTGTAGGTTATAACTTTATGAAAGTCAAAGAAATCCAGTACTTCTCTCTTTGCCAACATAATTTCTAGAGGTTAGACCATTTTATGCTGTTTTTTTTTAACCATTGTATAAAAACTGAAGTTTTATTTCATTCCTACAAGCATTAGGTATTACTGTAAATATCTTCTCTGTAAAATGAGTTTTAAATTGAGGACTTTGGGGGCTGGAGAGATGGCTCAGTGGTTAAGAGCACTGACTATTCTTCCAGAGGACCCAGGTTCAATTCCCAGCACCCGCATGGCAGCTCACAACTGTCTGAAGATCCAGTTGCAGGGGATCTGACACCTTCACACCAATGCACATAAAATAAAGTTAAATAAAGCATAGAAATATTTTTAAAATAATAAAATAAATTGAGGACTTTGGTCATAAGCAGACTGAACACTTTTATATGGGCACTGTATGTGCCTGTGTCCTTTAAATTTTTATTTATTTATGGATATATATGTGTGCCTGCTTGTATGCTTATATGTGTGTGCATCATGTGCATACAGGTATCTGTGTTGTTCAGAAGAGGGCATTGGATCCCCTGGAACTAGAGTTACAGGTGGTTGTGAGCTGCCCAATGTGGGTTCTGGAAACAGAACCTAGGTCCTCTACAAGAGCAGCAAGTACTCCACAGAGCCATCCCGCTAGTCCCCATGTGCCTGTATTTTTAAAGTTATTTTATGATTTTGTTTTCCGTTGACGTTTATTTGATGTTAAAATTGACCAATAGCTTTATATTATAATCTGAAAGAATTATAAAGTTGCCACTTGAATTATCTTGTCTTATGTTAATCTTGAAACTAAAGCTTTGTTATGTTTTGTTTGAGACCAAGTCTCACTGTAGCCCAGGGAGACCTCAAACTCAGAACGAGCTTCCTGCACCATCTCATAAATGCTAGGATCACAGCTGTCAGTTACTGTGCCTGATTTTCTCTTTCTCTTCTTCCTCTTTCCCTTCCTTCCTTCCTTCCTTCTTTCCTTCCTTCCTTTCTCCCTTCCTTCCTTCCCCCCCTTTTTTTTTTAAGACATTCATTTATCATTTCATTGATTTATGCCCCGGCAATGCCTAAGCATGCGTGGACAGCCCGTTTATGGTGGTTCTCCAGCTGTTCCTATCCTGGGCAGCCCTAGATGCTTGTGTTATTGTCATAACCAAAGTTCTACAGTCTTGCTTTATGCTGTCTGTCCAGTGTTTTTTGGGCCTTCCTCTTTGCCTTATCCCGCACACTTCTCTAAGCAGTGCTATCTTTGGGTATCTACCGTCATTTATTCTCATAACTGGCAATTCAGGTTCAACAATTTTTAAGACAAGGTCTCCTATAACTCAGCCTGGCTTCAGACTTGCTATGTAGCCAAGGTGGCCTGTGAACTTTTTAAGTGCAGGCAAGTGTGTGTCACCATGCCCAGCCTCTAGCTTTGTTTCCTGAGTTTTAAAAATAGAGGTGAAAGGGCCGGAGACATGGTCCAGTGGTTAGGACCGCTTGATGCTTTTGCAGAGGACCAGAGTTTAAAAGAGGGAAAAAAAAAAAAAGAATATTCTTTTTTTTTTTTTTTTGACTGTTGTTTTTGATGGTCTTTGTTGGTTGTATGGTCAAGACTGGTCTCATACTCAAAATTCTCCTGCCCCCCCCCCCTCTTCCAAATGAAGAGATTACAGGCATTCACCACCATGCCTGTCTTTAGTACTTATTTTTTATATTCCTTTGGCTTTGTATAGTTATTTATAACACATAGGAGATCCTAAAAAGGGCACAATGGATAACAACTTTTAAATCGCTATAGATAGCCTGTATTATAAATTTCAAGGGTAACGAATGGGTCAGGCTGATGAGAAGAGTGGGTGCTTAAAGTATGCGGTCTCCCTTCAGCACATGTGGAGGCCGGGGAAGGCCGGTGCTCATGCCCAACTCATACCCAAGTTGGTTGAGTTGCTGCATCAGAATCTTAGGGTCTTCTGCTATCTGGCTTGCATTTGGAGTGTAGCTCCTAAAACGCTAATTGTGCTAATGCCAAGACACCCCTGTCCTGTTAAATCTCTTTAGAAAGAGAAGGACGATAAGTGGAAACGAGGAAGCGAGCCCGCTCCAGAGAAGAAGATGGAACCTGTTGTTTTTGAGAAAGTAAAAATGGTAAGTGGGGATCCTCGCACCATGTGGGTGGCCTCATGTTCGCTTATGTGGGGGAGGAGGCTGGGTGGCTTTGAAACCATATGGCACTGCTGCACTGGGCCCGAAGGCCCACATGTAACGCAGGTCACCTGTTTGCCCCCTGCCTGGTGCTATCTAACGTGCTCTGTAGCATCTCCTGTTCTTCTAGCATCCCACCCCTTCTCCCCTCCCCATTGCCCTTTGCTCCCCTCCCCCTTTCTGAGAGAAGGTCTCACTGTGTAGCCCTGGAGCTCACAGAGACCTAGCGCTGTGCTACACTGCATCTAGCTTATAGCTAGATGGAAGCCTGGAAACTGTCTTTCCCTCTGAGCAAGGGCATGCTCCCTGCCGGTGTGCCGTGGCAACCTGCTGCTTCTAAGCAGATGTTCCCTCTGTGTTTGTCTTGTTAAGCCTCTTCCCTCCTTCTTCTGCTGCATTGTGAAGCAGCCCAGAAGGTCATACCCACCCCTTCCCCGTATGACACTGTGACTGGTACAGATCCTATGGGAGCATATAGTTTTCAGAGAAGAGATGTCCTTTGGGAGGGAGGGGTTGAGACAGGGTTTCTTTGTGTAGTTTGGGCTTTCCTAAACTAACTCTGTAGCCCAGGCTGGCCTCAAACTCACGAGATCCACCTGCCTGTGCCTCCCGAGTGCTGGGATTAAAGCGTGCGCTGCCACCACCTGGCTTTATTTGTTATCTTTTTTTTTTAATGTGTATCCCTGCTGGCCAGAAGAGGGCACCAAATCTAATTACAGATGGTTGTGAGCCACCATATGGTTGCTAGGAATTGAACTCAGGACCTCTGGAAGAACAGTCAGTGCTCTTACCTGCTGAGCCATCTCTCCAGCCCCATGTTTTTATCTTATATATGTGAATGTTTACCTGCATGTATATGTATGTGTGTTTGTACCTGATGCCTGTGGAGACCAGAAGAGGGCATTATGTCCTCTGGAACTAGAGTTGCTATATGGGTGCTGGAAACTAAACCTGGGTCCTCTTCACAAGCAGCCTGTACTCTTAACCACTGAGCCATCACTCCAGCCTTTTTTTTTCCTTTTCTCTATTTTGACTCTAGCTTAAGGAAAAGTTCTGTATATCATTGTGAAGCTCTTTTGTAGACTCAGTCCATGGCGACTATGATAGAGTAGATTGGGACTCTGTAAAGTGATGTCCTATAGCATGAAGTAAGATTTTATAAACAAGGGGGCTGGAAAGGTGGCTCAGTGGTTTAAGAGCACTGTCTGCTCTTCCAGAGGTCCTGAGTTCAATTCTCAGCACCCACATGGTGGCTACAACCATCTGTAATAGGATCTGATGCCCTCTCTGGCATGCAGAATGCACATACATAAATAATTTTTTTTTTAATTAAAAAAAAGATTTTATAAACAAAATGAGAAGTTTGTTGGTTCCTTACTTTTTCTTAATTAAAAAATAAAACTGGGCAGGACATAGTATAGTACACCTTTACTCCAGCACTGGGGAGGCAGAGACTGGATCTCTGAGTTCGAGGCCAGCCTGGTCTATATGGCGAGTTCCAGGACAGCCAGGGATATACAGAGAAACCCTGTCTCAGAACAAAATGACAACAAAACCCAATTCATGCGTTTATCTGTGGGGTGCATGTGCTGTAACACACACATGGAGGTCAGAAGACAACTCTTGGGAGTCCATCATCACCTTCTACCTTGGGCTTCTGGAAACTGAACTCAGCCTGTTAGATTTGGCTTTGTCTGCTGTCTGTTTTGTTGTCCCTTCAGGGGCTTATTCCCCTTGGGACCAAGAACTGTTTCTGTTGGTGCCTGCTCCTGGATGACCAGCTTCAGAAAGATAAGCCTCCCCAGAAAGCTAAAGAAGCTGCCCAGGCCTGTTTTTCACTTCACGTTTCTTCATGCACTCATGCTTCCTGGCCCTTCTGAGTCTTGTTTCTTTGGTAACTGCCTTTGACAAACAGCCATACCACAAAAATACCTGTGGCTTTACAGTGATGGGGGTATGTCGAAAACAACTGCTTGTTCTTCTTTATAACATTTTTTTCACCTTAGCCACAGAAAAAAGAAGACGCACAGCTACCTCGGAAAAGCTCCCCGAAGTCCGCGGCCCCGGTCATGGATTTGTTGGGCCTGGGTAAGAATCAGGCTTTTCAGCTCCCGTGATCTTGCAGATTCGGGGGATTCTCAGCTCCCGTGGGAAGACTGGGAATTGGGGCTTGTATTTGTTTCTTCTCCATTGAGGTTGTCCTCTGCTGCTCTTCCTGTTCTGAACATCACTCTTAAGAAACTGTTCACTGGATGTTTTTCAGAGCAACAGCTCAGTGCAATGGCCGAGAGCATGGCCTTGGTGTCCACAGTGTGACCACTGTCTGGGATCTTGAATAGTTTACTTAGCCTTTGGATGTCACTTTCATAACCATGTGGTGTGCTGGGTCAGCGTCTGCTTCAGTGGCTCCTGGCCCTTCTACTTTATTCCAAGCCCTTTACAGATGTTGGTAATTTCACTATAGAGTACCTTTGAGCCTTCTGCCACTTCCCTGTTCTCTCCTGCCAGCCACCATTCCTGTGCGGCCATTCTCTGAGGTGGCCTGCTGCCTTGCTGTCAGTTTTCTCTTTGCATCCCTGATCCTGCCATTTCCAAAGAGAAAGCCAGTTCTTTCTCACAGGCCTTGGGCTTCCAGGCCTCTGCTGCTGGTTCAGGTTGGTAACTACCATGCCCCCAGTTTCCATGCCGTGTTTCTCTCTGAAATTGAGCCCTACACACCGTGTCCTTCCAGTAGCCAGGAGGAAGCCAGCCACTCAGCTGTGGCCCTGATGTGGCCTTTAGGTCTGAGATTCTGCTGCCCTCTGACTGAAAGTGCACCACAGAGCACTTGTGGGAATGTGGGGTGAGGCCTCTCTTGAAAAGCCCTACCCTGGCTCCCTGGGCCAAAACCTGTTGTCTTTCTATACACACGTCTTGGCTCACAGAGGACGCGTCTTCATAGCTGTGCTGTGTTTAATTCCGTCTTTCCTCCTAGATGCCCCTGTGGCCTGCTCCATTGCAAATAGTAAGACCAGCAACACCCTAGAAAAGGATCTAGATCTCTTGGCCTCTGTTCCATCCCCTTCTTCGGTTTCCAGAAAGGTGAGTCTTTCGCACTTCTCAGGATTAAAGTTGGTAGCTTGATCATAGAGTTGAGTCACGCTTCCTTGGTAGGGCTGAACTTTCGTTTCTCTTGATTTTCTGTTTGGCATTGTGTTGTGTTGTCATAGTCCAAGATGACTGCTTCATATTATTTTGTCTTTCGCCCCAAAAGAGTGACTAGTTGTCTGTGTCACAGGGTGTCATATTTTAAAGGCTGATACTTGAGGTGAGCCCCCCCATCTGCACTTGAACCCTGGCAGGAGCCAGGGTGTTGTGGGGATGAAAGACTTGGACTTCAGCTGCTCTTATTTGTGGAGTGCTTGCTACTGCGTCCCAGAAATGATGTCTGTGCCTGTCTTAGTTGGGGTTTCTGTTGCTGTGAAGAGACACCATGACCATGGCAACTCTTATAAAGGAAAGCATTTAATTGGATGGCTTACAGTTCCAGAGGTTCAGTCCATTGTCATCAGGGTGGGGCATGGTGGTGTGTAGGCAGACATGGTGCTGGAGAGGTAGCCAAGAGTTCTACATCTTGTGTAGGCAACAGGAAGTGAACTGAGATACTGGGCATGGCTTGAGCATATATGAGACCTCAAAACCCGCCTCCACAGTGACACACTTCCTCCAACAAGACCTACTCCAACAAAGCCATACTTCCTAATAATGCCACCTCCTATGAACTTATAGGGACCAGTTGCGTTCAAACTGCCATATTCCACTCCCTGACCCCCATAAGATTATAGCAGTATCACAGTGAAAAATGCATTTAGTCCAACTTCAAAAGTCCCCATAGTCCATCACAGTCTCAACAATGGTTTAAATTTCAAAGTCTCCTCTGAGATTCATGCAATCTCTTAATTGTAGTACCCCATAAAATCAAAATAAAAAAGCAAATCACATACTTCCAACATTTATGACAGAGGATATACATTACCATTCTAAAATGCAGGGAAGGGAGCATAGTGAGGAAATACTAGACCAAAGCAAGACTGAGAACCAGCCGGGCAAACTCCAAACCCTGCACCTCCATGTTTGATGTCAAGGCACTCTTCAGATCTCCACTCCTTTCAGCTTTGTTGACTGCAACACACTTCTCTCTCTGGGGCTGGTTCTGTCCAGTTAGTAGCTCTCCTCAGCAGGTATCCCATGGCTCTGGTGTCTCCAAGGGAATCCAGGCTTCAACTTCACAGCCTCCTGCAGTGGCCTCTCCAGGCTTCTGTCACCATCCACACCTCCTAATAATGCCACCCCTGTGAGCTTATGGGGCCAGTTACATTCAAACCACCCCAGTGTCACTTTGTATATTTTGTTCACTTTCATATCTGCACAAGAATTCTCTATAATGTATATTTTGCGGGTGAGAACAGAGTTGTGGAATTGCTTCTGGTTGTATTGTGGGAAATAGCTACTCTGGGATCTTTGTATGTAAGAGAGAGAGGCTGGGCGTTGAACCCAGGACCTTATGTATCCTAAGTAATCACTTTGCCACTGAGCTATCTCCAACCTGTACGCTGAACTAAACTCAGTTCTCTTTGCTGCATTATTTGGGGTTGTTTGTATTTCTCTCTTATCAGCTCATATTGTTTTGTTGAAGAACAAAGGCTTGTACTTGAGCTTAACTTGCAGGGTTTGTCAAGTATTTTTATGATAAAATTTTCAGGAAGATGCTGACTTTACATGAGCCAAAAATTCTTTTCTTTCTTTCTCTATTCCCCGCTGTCTCACACTTTAACAGTGTTGTCCAGGCTGGTCTAGAACTCACTGTATAGCACAGGGAGCCTCAAACTTTCAGTCAGTCTCCTGCCTCAGCCTCCTAAACTCTGGGATTATTAGGTGTGAGCTATCACACCTGGTTCATGAGCCATTAATTATTTTTTTTAAATAATTTTTTTAAAGATTTATGTATGTATACAGTATCCTACCTGTAGGCCAGAAGAGGGCACCAGACCTCATTACAGATGGTTGTGAGCCACCACATGGTTGCTGGGAATTGAACTCAGGACCTCTGAAAGAGCAGTCAGTGCTCTTTAACCGCTGAGCCATCTCTCCAGCCCCCTTTTTAATCATTTATTTAACTTTATTTTATGTGGATTGGTGTGAAGGTATCAGATCCCAGAAACTGGGGTTACAGACAGTTGTTAGCTGCCATGTGGGTGCTGGGAATTGAACCTGGGTCCTCTAGAAGAACAGCCAGTGCTCTTAAGGGCTGAGCCATCTCTCCAGCCCCAGCCATTAATTCTTATCAGAAGTGATAGACATAGCAGAAGGTATAAGGGTCTTACACAGAGGCCCATTCTGATTGTCCTGCTACCCTCCCTGCCCAGGCTGTAGGTTCCATGCTAATGGTTTTCTCATTGTCCTCTGTGCCCAGGCTGTAGGTTCTATGCTAATGGTTTTCTCATTGTCCTCTGTGCCCAGGCTGTAGGTTCCATGCCAACTGCAGGGAGTGCTGGTTCTGTCCCTGAAAACCTGAACCTGTTTCCTGAGCCAGGGAGCAAATCAGAAGAAACAGGCAAGAAGCAGCTCTCCAAGGACTCCATCCTCTCACTGTATGGATCCCAGACGCCTCAGATGCCTGCCCAAGGTAAAGACTGTGAAATCACTGAAGTGCTCCAAGGAAAGACTGAGAACAAATGCAAGAATTAGATGCTGTGTTAGAATTCAGCCATAAAGAAAAATGAAATTTGTAAACAATAGATGGAACTGGAAAATATTATGTTAACTGAGATAACACAGGCTTAGAATTACACATACCACATGTTTAATTTTTCTCTCACATAAATAAACATGTGCAAAAATTATGTACTAGAATCTACATATGAGAAAGTAATTGTGGCCAGAGTCCAGGAAACTAGAAAGGGCCCGTGAGAGGGGAAGGCTGTATTGACACATGTGATATGAAAATGGAAGGAGGGGCCAGAGAGACGGCTCAGAGGGTAAGAGCACTGGCTGCTCTTCTAAGTTCCCAGCAACCACGTGGTGACTCACTCACAACCATCTGTAATGAGATCTAGTGTAGGCATACATGCCGGCAGAACACTGCATAAATCTTTCTTTAAAAAAAAAAAGAAGAAGCCGGGCGGTAGTGGCGCACGCCTTTAATCCCAGCACTCGGGAGGCAGAGGCAGGCGGATCTCTGTGAGTTAGAGGCCAGCCTGGTCTACAAGAGCTAGTTCCAGGACAGGAACCAAAAGCTGTGGAGAAACCCTGTCTCAAAAAATCAATGAAAAAAAGAAAATAAAGAAAGAAAGAGAGAGAGAGAGAGAGAGAGAGAGAGAGAGAGAGAGAGAGAGAGAGAGAGAAAGAAAGGAGGAAGGAGAAGTAATGAAGAGAGAGGGTGCAGCAGGGATGGGGTCCAGGGAGATGAGGGAGAGGGGTGTTTATTGGAGTGATTGACCAAAAGAAAGTGTGTATGAAAAATGCCACAAAAAAACCTGCTCCACTGTATGCTGATTTATAAAAAGAATTATTTTGTTGTTACAAGGAATAGTAACTGTGAGGTCAGAAATATTATGTATAAAACAAACTTGAAATGGCATTGCTGGGGAAGCCACAAAGTATCAGCAGATAGTTATATTGTCATCAGAGCGAGGCCTCGCTCACCTTCTGTGAGGTCTAGTGTCACACTTCTGTGGAGTCTGACTGAAGGTCAGGGTCTGCCCCAGAAAAGGAGTGACTAGGTCAGAGCGAGACCCAGTGGTAACCACAGAGACCTGTAAGGAATTTATTCTGCTGATTTACTGTGGAGAACAGGATTCCAAGTTGAGTAATCGGAGAACCTCCTCCAGGAAAGGAATAGCTGGTGAGTATTGGGCTAACTTTGTGTCTTTTCCTCTTTAACAGACCCTTATGTGTGTTTTCTTGGCAGCAATGTTCATGGCTCCTGCTCAGATGGCATATCCCACAGCTTACCCCAGTTTCCCTGGGGTCACACCACCTAACAGTATCATGGGGAGCATGATGCCCCCACCAGTAGGCATGGTAGCTCAGCCAGGAGCCTCTGGAATGGTTGCCCCCATGGCTATGCCTGCAGGCTATATGGGGGGCATGCAGGCTTCCGTGATGGGTGTGCCGAACGGGATGATGGCCTCTCACCAGGCCGGCTACATGGCAAGCATGGCAGCTATGCCCCAGACTGTGTATGGCGTTCAGCCAGCTCAGCAACTGCAGTGGAACCTGACTCAGGTAAGCAGCCTCCCTGGGCCTGGGATGGGCTTCAGATCCTTCCCTGGTGTCCCACCTGGTGCCACTTCTTTCCATATGGACGTGCTAGTGCCAGAGACATACCTTGTTTTATTTCCCTAGAAGGCCTGACTGAAGTCGGACTTTTTGAGGGTTCCTGAGTTCCTATAGACTGAGACCCGTAGACTAAGTCTGAGTCCCTCCACACCTTCTAAAAACCAACCAAGCAAGACAAGGGACACAAGCAAAAGTGCTAGTACATGACTCGTGACATGCCATTAGGCATAGGGACACCCGAGTCCCACTGGGCCAGAGCAGAGACTATGCAAAAAGAGGAGAGGCAGCAGAGGCTGGAGGAGAACGGACCCATCCTGGGGGAGGCAAATGAGAACAGGCCTAAGCCCTGACAGAGTGGAGCTCTGGTTTCCTGGGGCCTCATGTCTGTGTCTCAGGTTGTGTGTGGGGAGGCGAGCGTGACGTAGGAAGAGGAAAGTCTCTGGGAATCTAGAGGTGATGAGAAAAAACCAAGTAAGGAATAGAATAGAGGCCACAGCATCCATTTGTCTGAGGGGTCATTCCACTGACAGGAGAGGGCGCCCTCGAGCTCCCGTCTAGTAATGTCCCCAGACCTTCATACCTGTCTGCAATGTTTCTGCCTCAGAAGAATGAGATGCTGCTAAGGCCAGCAGAACGTGCTAACGTGGTAGCTGGCATTCTTACAAACCTATGTAGAGAAAGCAGAAAACATTCAGAGCTCATGATCCCACCCCAAGCCATGGAGCTGGGGGAAGGAGAGGGTGCTCTCTCAGAGTGCTGCCTCAGTACGCTGCCCACTCTCCAGGAGAAGGCCATATATACCTGAGAAGATTTGGGTGGCACAAATTGTTCTTGAAGGGTTAAAAAGGGAAGAAGAGAGACGCACAGTTGAGACGGTAGGGAAGTCAGGTGGACTGGGAAGTATTGGGGTAAGGGCTGAGTGTGATCAGCGCAGGCTGTTAGCCGTCCAAAGAGCTAATCTTTAAAAGTCAAAGAATTTCAGGTAAAGAACCCACTCCTCCCACAAAATCATGAAGCAGAAAAAACTGTTACACAGTTCACCAACCTAAATAAAGTCCCTGAAGCTAGGCGTGGCAGCCTGTACCCAAAATCCCAGAACTCCGGAGGCTGAGCCAGGAGAACAGTGAGAAGTGGGGATTGTAAAGTGGAGTGCACTGTGCTCACGGGGAATAATCTCAGATGTAAAGGCTGAAATACAAGTGAATGGACTTAGCTTAAAACATATTGATAGCAAAAGGCATGGAACAAATGAGAGGAAGTGTGATATAAAGGAGCAGTATCCATGTGCACTTTTCCCACAGACACATACATACACACACACACACACACGCACACATGCACGCACACACAAACGAAAACAAAACAAGGGAGCAAAAAGAACCGACTGGACTGGAGAGAAGGCTCAGCAGCTAAGAGCACTGGCTCTCTTCACAGGACCTACTTGGCAGCTCCCAACTGTCTGTAACTCCAGGTTAGGGGAACTGATGCCCTCCTCTGGCCTCTACAGGTACCAGGCACACATGTGGTACACATTCAGACACAGACAAAACACTCATATACATAAAAATAAATAGATCTATTTTTAAAAGAATCAGAGAAAGTAGTATAGAAAGCAGGCAAAGAAAGGGTAGCATATGTGTGTTTGTAGACAACTAAAGAATAAAAATAAGATCATAGGACAAGGTTGACATATTTAAAACTATATATATATAATTAGCTGTGTGTGGTAGCACACACACCTTTAATCCCAGCACTTGGGAGACAGAGGAAGGTGAGTCTCTGAGTGAGGACATTCTGGTCTACATAGTGAGTTCCAGGGCAGCCAGGACTATATAGGGAGACCTTGTATCAAAAAGCAAGCAAAACAAATAAATGAATAGTTCTGGAAATTATTATATATAATGTGATAATTATAATATATAAAAGTAGGATCTTTTTGTTTATATTTTGAGACAGGGTTTCTCTGTGTAACCCTGACTGTCCTGAAACAGGCTGGCCTTGAACTCAGATCCACCTGCCTCTGCTCCTCAGTGCTCTGATTAAAGGCCTGCACCAGGGGGCTGGACAGATGACTCAACATAAGAGCACTGGCTTCTGTTCCAGAGGACCCAGGTTCAATTCCCAGCACCCACAAGGCAGCTTACAACTGTCTGTAACTCCAGTTCCAGGGGCTCTGATACCTTCACACCAATGCACATGAAATAAAAAGCTAAATACATTTTTAAAAAAACAAACAAACAAACAAAAAAAAGAGAGAGAGAGTGCACCCAAGAACAGGAAAATTCTCTGGGCTGAGGCTGCCTCTGTATGTCACTCCCCACACAAGTCTGTCAGTCACACACTGAACAGAAATGGATGCCCGGCTGACATCAGGCTTTAGACAGTGAGGCGGTATGGACAATGGTAGCAGCATCACATTTCTCGGGTGTGCCGAGGTGTGGTTCATCCTCCTGAGATGCCTCCTTACCTCCAGGGGGTGCAGTGGTACGATACCTGCACCTCAAATTTATCTTGAAGGTTTTGAATACATGTACACAGAAATACATCAGGCTAAAATTGTAACCGCTAGTGAATTTGAAGGTGAAACATGGGTTTTGTTGCATTGTTCTTCCAGTTTTCCCTTAATGTTCAATTTTAAGGAAAACTGAAGTCTTTTGAAAGAGTTGATGGAAGAACAAGTTTATACAGCAAATTTCAGTCTTTCAGTCTAATTACAAAGAAGTCCCTCCTGGCCCAGCACAGTAGCGCATGGCCATAATCCTAGTACTTGTAGGCGGGGACAGAGGCCGGATAATCGCTGCAGGTCTGAGGCCAACCTGGTCTGCTTAGTGAGTTCCAGGCCAGTCAGGGCTACACAGTGAGACCCCGTCTCAGAACCAGACAACAAAAAGAAGACTGTCCCATCCAGTTATGTCCCACTGACTCTTCTCTGGTTGTCATAAATGACAGACACTTAGGTTGTCTCCCCCTTTTCTTCCTTTGTCCATCCAGTAGGAGGCCCCATCACCCCACTTGTCCAAGCAAGCATATAGGAGCTGATATTGGCACTAGTGACCTCTGCTGGGCATGAGGCAGACCACTGCCGCAGGGCCTGGTTTTAGACTCTTTTATTTTTATTTTTATTTATTTATTTATTAAAGATTTCTGTCTCTTCCCCGTCACCGCCTCCCATTTCCCTCCCCCTCCCCCAACCAAGTCCCCCTCCCTCGTCAGCCCAAAGATCAATCAGGGTCCCTGCCCCGTGGGAAGTCCAAGGACCACCCACCTCCATCCAGACCTGGATGGTTTTAGACTCTTAAGAGCAGGCTGTGACCAGCTGACAACAGGCCCCAGTAGTGAGGAGGTGAGGAGCAGGCCTGGAAAAGAAGAAGAGGAGCTCACTGGAAGGTTTTGTGCTAACTAGACTCAGGCCTTCTTCTCCTCCCCTGCTCTGTATACTAGCTGGCTAAGTGCCCTCGGCCTGATCTGAAAATTTCTATTCTTTTCAGATGACCCAACAGATGGCTGGGATGAACTTCTATGGAGCCAACGGCATGATGAGTTACGGACAGTCAATGGGAGGTGGAAATGGCCAGGCAGCCAATCAGACTCTCAGTCCTCAGATGTGGAAATAAAAACACAGCAGCCTGTATGGCTGCCACTCTCTTCAGCCCTTGCTTTCCCTGTTCTCTTTCCCAGCTCTCTCCTCTTCTTCCTACCTCTCTCTGTTTGGTTTAGAAATTGCTCATAAGTCATCTAGGGTTTGGCATCCTGCCCAACCCAGCCCATTCCTCAACTCACAGACCTCTCTGTTGCTTTGTGTTGATCATGTCCTGACTGTCCTGATTTCCTCCCCACCCCCACCCTCTCCCGGCACCAGCACCTTGGAAATTATTAGCAGAAGAGGGTACATGAACTTCTCAGTACCTTGCCTTGAGGTTGAGCCTTCTCTCAGGCCTCCGAGTAGCAGAGGGAGCAGAGGGACCACTCCTTTATTTGTTTTAAGCTGGTTCTAAGTGTCGGGAGTTTTGCTGGGAGAGGGAGGCATTGTTCCCAGCTTTGTAGGAATGAAGGAAGTTCTGCAGTCACGTACTCATCGGGTCCTGGCTCTGGAGTGAGGCAAGCCCCTTCCTATGAGGATGAGCAAAAACATCACTCCATTGACTCTGAGTGCTTTCAAGATCTGGAGCCTCAGGACTCGCTGCTTCAGTCAGCTTTTACTAGCACCAAAGACTTCATGAAGGTCCCACACATCCCTTGCCCGCCTTCTGCCTACACTGAGCAGGATCTGGCCCTGTGGCTGAAAGACCAGCCCATCTAAGGAAATGCCGAGCTTAGTGTGTGCGCTGCTGGTGTGCCTGTGGATGTGTGGGTCCCACCTGCCACCTCCCCATCTTCTCTGGGTGTTTTTATAGTTCTAGGTTTACAACAGAGAGGAATTAATTTCTCAACAGCCTAAAACTGTTGCCAGATTATTCTACAGTTTAAAACTTGCCATCTCATTGATAGGTCCCTCCTCCTTTCCCTTCCCCATCCACCATCTCTGATGCCCTCGTGTCTGCGTGCTGTTTGCCCACCTTTCCCAGGTGTAAGAGGCAGAGAGCCCGGACAGCTTTCTCTCGGCCATTGTTCACCCCACTTGAAAACTCAAACAAGAAAACTTTGCTTCAAAGATCTCATGTTGGAACCACAGCGCCTGGTTGCCTTTCTCCTGTGTATGTGTAAATTCCTTAATAAATATTGCAGGGAAGGACCGTCTCGCTTGCCTGTTACTCTGTCACTCTTGGAAGACAGTATGGCAGGCACAGGGTGTTTGCTTTCCAAGAGCATCTGCCACCTTCACTTGAATTTTAAAGAATTCTGTTCTTGGCATGCCAAGGGCCAGGCCAGTCCAGAAGACAGAAAGGAGGCCTTTCTCCAGTGATACCCAGAGCAGGGCAGAAGGACTGGTCTGGGGCTCTGCACTGTAAGGACTGTAGGATGTTAGGATCTGGAGTGTTTCCCCCATAGGTAGAAAAGCTGAGACCCAGAGAAGGGAGCGCGGTTACCACGTGTCAGCCGTGCCTTGGCAGAGCCCAGAGTAGACTCCAAGACTGATCTGTGAACACTTTGTTCTTTCCCTGAACCCGGATGAGTAAATGGGTAGTTTTAAACTCCTCTCTAGCAAGGAGCAGTAGCTCCCTTTGGCTGCCTGTTTAAGCAGTGAAAACTAGGGGGAACTTGACCTCTCCATCCTGAAATAGGGTGATGCTCTGCTTGGCTGGGGTGGGGAGGATGGATGTAAAGGACAGCGGTCTGCTGCACCATTCCCACCTCCCCTTGATTCCCTTCCCTCTCTCCTACCTCACCGTCCTTGCATTTGAGTGCATGGTTGCGTGTTACCTGTGTGAGTGGGAGGCAAGCAAGGTAGCCACTCACAGTGAGGCCACCGGCACCCATATCCTTTCTAGCCGGAATTTCAGCAAACTACTGTCCCTAAAGGTCTCGGTATAAAACGGAGCTAATTGTAGCCTCAAGACAAATAGTTCCTGTGGTGCAGTTAACACAATATAGGGCAGTTAGCAGGCATTCAAATGTCAGGAAGAATTATGTGCCAGACATGTAAGACATTAGTTCACCCAGCACATAGTTAGCGTGCAGACAGACATTATGCCAGACACTGTCTGAAGCACTAGAGACAGCACAGTAAGTAACTACTCCAGTTGTATGGGGTAACTCAGGAGGAAAGGTGGACAAGCAACTTCAGAGAGTTAAGGGGAGAGAGTGGGCATGGGGATTTGGATGGAGTGTATCAGAGGAGGTTATATTCTAACAGGCCTGAATAAGCCATCAGTGTGGTGGAGATCTGGAAGAGTAAGGCAGGTACCTGCACTGGAAATGAGTTGGGAGGTGTCGGTATGGGTGGATTCATCTTGGCCTCAAGAGAAGAGAGCTGAGACTTGTGGCCACTGGTTTTAGGATTTAAGAAGAAAAGAAATTAGCCAGGCAGTGGTGGCGCACACCTTTAATCCCAGTGGGGCAAAGGCTGGCGGGTCTCAGTTCAAGACCAGTCTGGTCTACAGAGTGGACAGCCAGGGCTGTTTCACAGAGAAACCCTGTCTTGAAAAAAAGAACACACACACACACAAAAGATAAAAAAGAAGAAAAAATTTACATTGTCCCTGATCTTAAGCTTTGCACAGCGCATTTATAATTGCTGATGATAGATTATGAGTGGGGTTGGAAAATAGTAGCATCCGAGCTGAATCTTAGAGAGGTAGCAGCTAACCAGTAGGTAGAGGGAAGGGGAGGAATATTCCAGACAGCACCATGTGAACAAAGACTATTGGAGAGAGGAGAGCAGGTGGAGATTCCTAAGGTGTATGTGGGTCTGGCACGAGATGGGACAGGTGGAGTTGGCCAGGTTACAGGAGAGCTCCCCATACCCCAGAAAGCACCCCCCCCCCGTGAACAATAGATGTCATTTTCTCATTGAGTTCTAAATAGCTCGCTCTTGTACCACTGTGAGTAACATGTCTAAGGAAGCAAGATGAGAGCCATGGGACCAGAACGATGACAAAACCATGCTAGGGCCCTGGCATGGGGCTAGGGAAGGATGGACTGGCTCAGGACAGCAGTTTCATGCCCGAGGAGGCACCTGAGATGCTATGCGGTATTTCTACAGGTAGGAATCCTAAAATAATCTTGGGAAAGATTGCATGCTCACTTCACCTCATGTGTATCTAGAATCTAACAGCCGGGAGTGGCTCCAGAAGGTCCTGTGGAAACAAGTTTGTCCTGGCCTTCTAACACATAGCAGCCTGACTTCGCTGCAGTGTCCATGTCTTCTAAATATCTGATATCCATGGAATGCCAACTGGAAAAAGCAACCAGGGAAATATAGCAGGAGGTAGAACTAAGTGAAAAAAAAAAAACCGACTTTCTAGGGCATGCAGAGAATTGATGGAAGAAGAAGCAGATAATTACTGATTACAGGCATGCTGTATTCAGGCTGCCTGTCATGTCTCCAGGTTCGGTCGGACAGCTGGAAATTGGGTTCGAGTCTGAGGTTCAAAGAAGAGGTTGGACTGGAGATAGTAATTTGAGAGCTAGCCGCATGGAAGGAGTAGATGGGATCAGAAAGAGTGTACTAGTAAAATGGGAAGTGTGGGTTAGGAAAGGAACCTTGGGGAAGCAATTCATTCTGAGTAGGTGTTGAGGAGGAAGCTCTCAAGAAGGAGAGAGATGAGGTGGGGATGAAGATGTAGAATCAGAGCATCCTGGGAAACACAATACACAGGGAACCCTAGGGGCCAGTGGAGAGATCACAGATGTCAGGTCCGCAGGGAAGCTCAGCACAGATAAGGATGGGAAGGGACTGGTGGACTTGGTCAGCATCTGGCAGCATGCACCAGCATCCTCACAGGAGTGATATGGCTGGAAACCTGCCAATGTGGGCTGAAGACGAAACTGAAATACATTTGAAAGTAGAGAATCAGGCTGTGTTAAGTTAAATGTACATAGTGAATGTCAAGTGTTGCTTGAAGCAATAAAATATGGGTTCCAAACCAATAAAGAAAAAAGCAAATAACAATTGTCTGTGTCTCTCAAGAACAAATGAGGTCAGAATATTTTTTGTGCTGGGCAATGGTGTTGCATGCCTTTAATCCCAACACTCGGGAGGCAGAGGCAGGTGGATCTCTGTGAGTTCATGACCAGCCTGGTCTATAGAACAAGTTTCAGGACTGGCTCCATAGCTCCATAATCCCTGTCTCAAAAAACAAACAGACAGACAGAAAAAAAGTAGCTGGACCTCAATAATAGGCTGCTGGTTTCCAAGTTTCTCAACCTTGCTGGTGGCTTAGAGCATGCCATGCTCCCTCCTCCAGGCTTCTAAGGAGCAGTTTCTCTCAATAAACAATGAAGAACTTTATGTATTTATATATACATATATATGATTATATATATATGAGATTAAATATGTATGTATGAATGGCTTGCCACAGCACAGGAAAAGATGCTCCCAGCATGTGATAAAGGCACTGAATATGTGGAGAAATCATTCTAAACAGGAAAAATATAAGCAGGTCTGGTGGCATAGGCCTTTTGTTCAGCTACTCCAGAGACTGAGGCAGGAGGATTGCATGGTCATGGCCTGTTTTAGCTGCAGAGTGAGTTCAAGACCAGAGAGAAGGGGATAGAACTTAGTGACAGAGAACTTATGTTCTATGCATGAGACCCTTGGTTCCATGCCCAGTACCAGAAAAGGAGAGAAAAGCACGCGTGCGCGTGCACACACACACACACACACACACACACACACACACCTACCTCTGCATGGGCACTCTAAGGAGATAACCAAATTACTAGCCTATCCATATGCAGAAATGTCCAGTGTTACTAGAAACTGGGAAAGTAGAAACAAAAGCCACAGCAAAGTATCTCCTACTAGGGCACAAGTCTTTAACCCCAACCCTAGGGAGGAAGAGGCAGGGAAATGTCTTTGAATCCAAAGCTAGTCCTTCTACATAGTTCCACACAAGCCAAGACTGCATAGTGAGACCCTGTTTCAAATACATATATGTCTGTGCATACATGCATGCATAACAGAACAGGTGGGGATGTAAGCGATCCAGTTCTTAGACGAATGCTTTAGGTTACTACTAGTAGGCAGCAAATCTGTCCCCAGGGGAATATAAATAGAATACCTGTTTTGAACATTAGAAGCATTATTATTATTATTCATATATATTATTATTATTATTCATAATCTCCCCCAAACTATAGGCAATCTAAATGTCCACCAACAGAAAAACGAATAACTAATTGTGGCACATCCATGCAGTAATCACTGGGGAAAACGGAAATGGTCTTACTGGAGCATGGTTACATGTAACTACATGAAGGGAGCTTGCAAGCTTAATGCTGAACACGTTTTCCACCGTGTCATCTAAAGCGTGTTGCACCCCTAGATAAGCGCCTCCTAAGAATGATGCCCCGTGCAAATCCAAGGTAATCTCATACCACCTGAGGTCAGCCTGTTCTCAGCTGCTGCAAGTTATTCCAAAAAAATCTATTTGTTCTGAGACCAGGTCTTGCTATGAATCCCAGGCTGGCCTTGAAGTCCGCCTGTTTCAGCCTCCTGAGTGCTGTGTGTGATACCAGGGTGTGCCAGCACAGCACAGGGTTGCTTCTCCTTTAAACCAGGGCCCAACCCTGAGTCTAGGAACTGGATTTTGCTATGATACCTGCTTTGTTTTTTTTGTTTGTTTTTAGTTTGGAATTGTGGCTCTAACTTTTCCCTCTAGTTCATTGGTATTTGTTTGTTTGTTTGTTTGTTGAAGGGCTCAGCTAATTTTTGGTAGGAATTTCAATTTTTTTTAAAAAAAAATTTTTAGCTGGGCATGATGGTGCACACATTTAATACCATTTTGGAGACAGAGGCAGACAGAATCTCTGAGTTCGAGGCTAGTCTGGTCTACAGAGTGAGTTCTAGGATAGCCAGGGCTATACAAAGAAGCCCTGTCTCAAAAATCCCAAAAAAATTACAGCCCTGAATTTCAATTTTTTTATTTATTATGTATACAACTTTCTGCCTCCATTTATACCCACACGCCAGAGGAGGGCGCCAGATCTCCCTACAGATGGTTTGGAGCCACCATGTGGTTGCTGGGAATTGAACTCAGGACCTTTGGAAGAGCAGACAGTGTTCTTAACCACTGAGCCATCTCTCCAGCCCCCTGAATTTCAATTTTTTTTTTTCTTTTTCGAGACAGGGTTTCTCTGTGGTTTTGGAGCCTGTCCTGGAACTAGCTCTTGTAGACCAGGCTGGTCTCGAACTCACAAAGATCCGCCTGCCTCTGCTTCCCAAGTGCTGGGATTAAAGGCATGCACCACCACCGCCCTGCTTGAATTTCAACTTTTTAAAAACTGTTTGAGAAACTGGAAGTTGGGCTGGTGAGACAGTTCAGTGAGCATGAGCCTGAGGACCGGAGTTCAACACACAGGACCCATGTGGTAGAAGGACAGGATCTACTCCTGTGAGCTGTCCTCTGAACTCCACATGTATGCCGTGGGCCTGTGTATGCCAACACACACACACACACATGCGAGCCACACGAAACAAGATGTTTGTAAAGGGAAAAAAGGAAACTGAAGTGAAGTCTTCGGATGTGAAGGAGACATGTTCTGCCATGGTGGGGAAATGGTGAGGAAGTTATATAAAACACTGAGGTGTTCAGTCAGGAGCAACATGTCCATACAGTCTGTGATATTGGTTCACACAGACACACACACCCACTGCAGATTTGTGGTTTAATGTACTAGATCCAGTAACTGGGCTTATTTTTTTTAATGAAATTTTGTTTATTGTATGGGTGCGTTGTCTGCATGCGTGTCTGTGCATTATATGTGGTACCATGGAGACCAAAAGAGGACATTGGATCCCCTGGAACTGGAGTTAAAAGTAGTAGTTAAAGACATAAATAAGATGGGTGCTGGGAATCAAATCTGGGTCCTCTGGAAGTCTAGCAATTTCTCCAGCTCCAGCTGGGAAGTTTTAAAAATATATATTATAATTATAGCATTTATCTCTTCCCCTCCCCCCCTCCAAATGGGCATATTTTAATAGACAAGGCTCAATATATTTTTGGCTTGCCCTGAAAGCTGAGATGACAGACATTGTTTTATATATATGGAAAAAGATATCAAAGAAAAACACGGGATGAATTACTAAATATATCATTCCTTCTGTCACCTGCCACTGGCAGGAACCCAAAGACATTTTGTTTACTAAAATCTTGAATTCCACTAAGTTGTAAAAGTGCTTAGCAAGGCCACAGCCCTGGGTTTGATCTAGCCACTACCACTAGACGGGCAAGAACGATGTTCCCAAAAGTTCATCTTCCACCAGGCATGGTAGCAAAGACCTCTAATCTCAGTAGTTACATAGTAAGATGGTTTCAAAGAAAGAACGGAAAAAGGAAAGGAAGAGGGATAGTTCAGTTGATAAAGTGTTTTCTTTTTTTTAAATATTTATTTATTTGTTATGTATACAATATTCTGTTTGTGTGTATGCCTGCAGGCCAGAAGAGGGCACCAGACCTCATTACAGATGGTTGTGAGCCACCATGTGGTTGCCGGGAATCGAACTCAGGACCTTTGGAAGAGCAGGCAATGCTCTTAACCACTGAGCCATCTCTCCAGCCCGACAAAGTGTTTTCCTAGCATGCATGAAGCCCTGGGTTCAATCCCCGCACTGCATAAGCTGTCATGGTAGTGCACATCTATAATCCAGCACTGTGATCCAGAAGTGGGGCAGGAGGATCATCTTGGCTACTTATTGTTTGAGGCTCTGTGAGACCCAGTCCAAAAACCAGGCACTAGACTCTTTACACACCATTTAGTAGCCATCTCCTATAGATCAAGAATGCTGCTGAAGTGCTGGCACGATGCCGCAGTGGTGGAGGGCACTGGCTCTTGGAGAGGACCCACACTCAGTTCCCAGCATCCACAGGGTGACTTCAAACCATGACTCCAGTTCCAGAGGATTCGGCCCCCTCTTCTGGCCTCCGTATGCCTGCGCGTGCACATTAAATTAAAAAAATTAATGCCGATGAAATTCATTTCCTATTTTCAGTGGAGTTGTGAAATTCCCAACAGTTGCCTTTAACAGTGATCATCCGCCTGAAACCCACAGCAATCAGAATGGATACCTAGATTTTTGGAGCTAGAGAATTGGGAATGGGGTCCCAAGTAAACGGCAAGTTACTCAAGTCCTACTTCATCCATGCAGCTAAAATCTCCCCAACTTTGGGGACAGACATTACTGAGATAGACGTGAAGCCTTGCCTCCTGCTGCTGGACCCGAACTGGTGGGCAGCTTCCGGGCATACTCAATAAGACGAGACTGCCGTCTGAGAGGGGACTTAAAGTCCTGCTGGTGCGCACGTGCACCTCGTTCCTGGCCGGAGCCAAAGGGAATTAACTGTACCAGGTGGATTCTTGCCGTAAGCTGTTGCCGATTCCTGGGTGTATGTAATTCCCTTGTCCAGTTATCTGGTGAGACAGTATGGAGCCAGGTAATGAAAGCTTTGCCCCAGGAAAGCCTCTCCCAACAGGACCTTTAGCCTCCCTGACAGATCTTCAAGTTATTGAGTGGCATCTAGGTGGTATCTTCAGATCTTTTCCCTCAGGCAGTCTGAGTCACCAGAGAGGGTTTTTCAGATATGCCTATGGAGTTTAGACCAAATGGGACGTTCTGGAAAGAAGGCTTGGAAGCTTAAGTTCTATGTGTATGCTTTCATTTATCTTTACCCCGCCCTACCCTCCATGTTCAGCACAGAACTGGTCCTCCTCTGTGCCTGGTGCCCATTAGTTCTGAGTCCCCTCTGAGATGATGTCTCCAGACTCCGGGAAAGACCAGGAGAACTGCAGGGCACAGGGATGCCGGGACCCAGCTGCACCAACAGTGTCTCCCCTCCCAAGAATTCCGCTCTTAGCATCACTTTCGCTACCATTCTCAGTGCAAGCCAGGCAATCCATTTATCGGAATCCTTCCGGCTCTTCTCGATGCTTGCTTAGGGCGCCAACCTTTTCAGGACTATTTAGAGTCTCCTTAGCACCCATCTCTCTGTTTGCCAGTCCCCAGAATGTTACTTTTCCCATTCAACTCGTCCTGTAGATTTATGTCTATGAATAAACCGCTGTCTGAAGGAGATGAAGAGGGAGATGACCCTGCTCACCCTCATGGGCTGGTGAGCACCAGTCCTTGGAAGAGACAGGGCTCCCAACAAAACTGTGCAGTCTTCAAGGGGCGGAAGGATGGTCTATAAGCTGAGTGGAAACTAGGTATGCCTGAAATCCCAGCACTTCAGAGTCTGAGGCAGGAGGGTTGCTGTGAGTGTGAGTCAATGTAGACTCAACGGCAAGATCTTGTCTCAAAAATAAGTAAAACAAGACCGAGCGAATTCACTGGAAGCAGAAGCTCAGAACCAGTGTAACTGTGACTCTGAAGGATGATTTTAACCGTTATGAACTTCTCCTTTCAACTGCTAACTGAAATACGTCCTGTGTCCAGCAAAATACAAGTTGTCCCATGGATAGCTTGGTGAATTGTCTTTCCAGGGTCTGCTATCTCTCTCAGGTCCATTAAATACGAGATTCTAAGGACACGATTGTTTGGGGCAGGACAGTGCGGGCTGGTGGGACACGATAGCTCACTTCACAGGAGAGGGTGACTCCCAGCTCATTGTTCACACGTTCAGGGTTATCTCAGAAGCAGACCCCGAGACAAAGAAGCCGCTTATTTGTGAAACTCAGGAAACACCGTGGGAAGCGGAGGAAACAAGCCAAGGAAAGGAAGACAGTGAGTATAGGGTTATTATTCTTAGGTCACTGTTGTGTGTGTGACACCGTCAGATGCTTCTATCCCTCCCTCTTCCTTTTCTTTTTGCTTTCTTTCTTTGAAACCATCTTACCATGTAGCCCAGGCTGTCCTTAAACTCTCTGGGTCGCTGCTGGGATTATAGGCCTTGCTCCCATACCTGGCAGAAGACGAATTTCTGGTCACAACATTCTTTTCCTTCTAGTAGTAGTAGCTAGACCAAACCTAGGGCCACGGCCTTGCCAAGAAGGGACTATACAAACTTTAGGTTTTATTTTAAAAAGCTTTTTGTGTGTGAGTATTTTGCCTGCATGTTTGTCCACCTAACCTCTGGGACAGCTCATTAGTCCCAGAATTACAAATTTTCAAACAGATCACTTAATTTAAAAGTGGGACTATTGTCTGGGCAGTGGTGGCGCACGCCTTTAATCCCAGCACTCGGGAGGCAGAGGCAGGCGGATCTCTGTGAGTTTGATGCCAGCCTGGTCTACAGAGCAAGTGCCAGGACAGGCTCCAAAGCTACACAAAGAAACCCTGTCTCAAAAAAAAAAAAAAAGTGGGACTATTTTAACTTTATTATTTTGTGTCAAATCCTGGAGTTAAAGACAGTTGTTAGTTGCCATATGGGTGCTGGGAATTGAACCTGGGTCCTCTAGGAAGTGCAGTCAGTGCTGAGCCATCTCTCCAGCCCCTTAAGTGTACTTTTTAACATTAAAAAAATTTTAAATCATTTTTTACATGATAGAAATTCTTCATATAGATATTTAAATATTCTTTCCTGTGTTATGTCCAACAATATGCAGTTAAGAATCAGGGAGGTGAGCAGGCAGCACGATGCCTTGCACCTGGCAGCAGGGGCCTGCACTACACCAGAACATCTGTGAAACCAGCTTCTACCTGCGGAATCCCTCCTAAACCTGAGAAGCAATTCCAGTCTCCTCACTGAGAAAAGATTATTGTAGATAGATATGTCAACTGATTGGGTTTACTGGCAGTTGTTTTGATAAAAAGCTGAATGTCTTGGCTACGATGCTCTCATTATTTTATGGTATGAAATGCTTTCCTTCTTATAGGAGTGAAATTGTTCTCTTTTGAATACATTTACTAACATGAAAAAGGGAGCTGGAACATCATTCAGTTCTAGTTCCTGGTTCAACAGCATCGTGAAGTCATGGCTTGTTTTCAGAGAATGCTATATTTATTTTGTTTGATTTGTACATATTAACAACCTAGTATCTATTTCCCCTTAATATGTATATTTTTATGTAAGTATGAGCATGTGGTCATATACATAGTTCCGATATGTCTGTGTGCATGTGTGTCCATATGCATTTTCCCTGATGTATATTTTTGTGTGTATATGTGGACAGTGAGGTAATTTTAGGCTGAGTCACATGAAATTGCCCTTTTGTATGTCAAAACTGATCAAGTATCAGGAACTTCACACAGTTTAATTTAACACTTTTTTATTTTTGGCCCAAACCGGTTCCAAACATGCAATCCTCTTGTCTCAGCCTCCTTAATGCTGGGATTACAGATATATACCAGGTCACATGGCTCAAATAACCATTTTTCTTTTATTTATTTGATTTAATTTTTTTTTTTTTGAGAAAGAATTTTAGCCCAGGTTTGCCTCAAAGCTGCTTTGTAGCCAGATCCTCCTGCCTCTACCTTCCAAATGGTATAGATCAGTTTTCTCATTAAAAAGTTTAAATGCTGGGGGCTGGAGAGATGGCTCAGAAGTTAAGAGCATTGCCTGTTCTTCCAAAGGTCCTGAGTTCAAATCCCAGCAACCACATGGTGGCTCACAACCATCTGTAATGGAGTCTGGTCCCTCTTCTGGGCTGCAGGCATACACACAGACAGAATATTGTATACATAATAAATAAATAAATAATTTAAAAAAAAAGTTTAAATGCGGGGCTGGAGAGATGGCTCAGCGGTTAAGAGCATTGCCTGCTCTTCTGAAGGTCCTGAATTCGATTCTCGGCAACCACATGGTGGCTCACAACCGTCTGTAATGAGGTCTGGTGCCCTCTTCTGGCCTGCAGACATACACACAGACAGCATATAATAAATAAATAAATAAATAAATAAATAAATAAATATTTTTAAAAAAGTTTAAATGAAATCTACTTTTAAAATTGCATGATATTGTCAGGTCAGGTATGTGATATAGTCCCAGCAACAGGAGGCAGAGGCAAGAGGATTACCTCATGCTTAAGGTCAGCCTGGCCTACGAGTGAAATCCTGTCTTTAAAAACCAATGCATTTGTGTGTTGGAGGGGGACAGATAGACAGACAGACAGACACACATACACACTCACACATGGCAGGGGGGCAGATTAAAAACGACTTTGCAGAGCAGCCGGCGCACACTTCTACCAGGGATGTGACAGTTTGGGCCTGGTCAGCTGTCATTTGTTGCTCGTCCTTTTGACTTTCCTCCCGTGCCGCGTCTAATCATATTTTTTGCCCATTTTCCCCACTGACTTTTTTTTTCTTTCCCTTTCCTTCCAACCCTTTTACACAGTTGAAGCTGAGGTGCACAAGTAAATAAAAATTAGTATTTTAATCAACCAACTGAAAGTTTCTGCACTCAGCAAGGAGACTTTTTACATATTCGGGGCTATTTCCACCAGCTCCTCTCTCTGGGCACTCAGTCGTTCACCTTTCCCTCCACTCCCCCAGACTTCAAGGATCTGTCATTGTCGTAGTCCCCCCCACCCCGGGGTGGGTGGGTGGAGCTGTCCGGAGGCAGCTGGACCTGGTCCCTGGTATCAGCAACTATTCATCAGTGACTGGCGATGCAGATGATAGAGCTGGGTTGCGTCTGAGGATTAACTTCTCAGAATCACCGCTTTAAACTGGCTTTCATTAATTAGAAGGGACTGTGACCCACGCTTTCACTCTAACCCTTGGTTTACACCGGCGAGGTCTGATAAAAACGTTAGTGGGCTCATTTCTAGAAATGACGTTTTAAGACTAAATATATGATTTTGGATTGTTATGGTAAAATAAACTAGTACTAACAGATGTCAAAACTTAACAATGAATTTTGGACCATGAATTCCATCACCTTATATGACCTGCCTCCCAACAATGTGGATATAGTTAACACTGATGGACTGATTGAGTTATTAAGAGAGTGTTTTGATCTGAGGATAGGGCTCAGTCAGTATAGACTTTAAGTGCAAGCATGTGGTCATGAGATAGATTCCCCAAAGTACATGTAAAAAGCAAGGCACAGCCCGAAAGAGTTGCACAGGCCTTTAATCCCAGCACTGGGGGGGGGCAGAGGCAGGTGAGTCTCTGAGTTCAAGGTCAGCCTGGTCTGTACATGAAATTTCAGGCCAGCAGGGGCTACACAGTATGACCCCGTCTCAAACAAACAAAACAAAACCCAAGTGGTGCCCTATGCTTGTAATTTTAATGGCTGCAGGAGACTGAGACGGACCAATTTCTGGGGCTCACCAGAGACCCTGTCCTAAGAAAAAAGGTGGATGAAACTTGAGGAATGACACCTTCGGCTGACCTCTGACCTCAACGTACACACTCACTGGCATGGATTCACACCATGGTGTTATAGTTTAGCTGAAAAACAGACCTTCACTCATTACCATGTCTGCTGTCACCTAAAAACGATTTGCTATTATCATTTACTTGATTATGGCATCCTTGCATCTGCCAGAGGTTATACCACAGTGAGCGTAAGTCCGACTGTGCTAAAACAGAAGTTTAGGCCTGCAAAGATGGGCCAGAGAGTACAGACCACTTGCTACCAAACCTGGTGACCTGAGCTTGAGTCCCGGGATTCACATGGTTAAAGGAGAGAACCAATTCCTACAAGTTATCCTCTGACTTCCGTATGCATGCTGTGGCTGCATAGGTGTGTGTGTGTGTGTGTGTGTGTGTGTGTGTGTGTGTGTGTTGGCGTCCCATGTTTTTACCATGTTTTGCCCCTAACCTCCTGAAGTCTTGCATCTGACTACACACGCTCCCATCTTAGACTTGGTTCTCTGCTAGGACAGTCTTGCTTTCTTTGTTGTTGGTTTGCTTTATTTTTCAAGACAGGGTTTCTTTGTGTAGCCCTGGCTGTCCTGAAACTTGTTCTGTAGCCACACTGGTCTTGAACTCAGAGATCCGCCTGCTTCTGCCTCCTGAGTGCTGGGGTTAAATGCGGCGGACACTTACTGCCTGGCTAAGACAGTCTTTCTATAGCTAGCCATGTCCTGATTTCTTACAGGTCTCTGTTCAAAGAGCATCACATCAGAGGGTGCTTCCTTCGCTGTCTTCACTGAAACAGCCCCATCGCATATAACTCTTGTCAATACATTAACAATTGGATATCTTTTATCATCCGTTCTCCTCATTACTAGTTTGAAGTAGCATATTCCTGTTCTTTCAGTGGTTACCTGAGTTACAGCATGTAATAAGGAAGAAAATCCTTATTAGGTTATACACACACACACACACAAATATGAGCCTTCAAAAAAAATTTTAAGAGTTTCCAGGTATCTGCCCAAATAATCCAAGCTATGTTTTATTTCTTTAAGGAAACATTAGTTTTTAGTGCCCCTCCTGGGTCTCGGGAGATTGAAGTAAGAGCCTCAGGCTGGCCCTAATGCCACATGAAATCACACCCACAGCTTGGTTATCTGTAAGTCTGCACTAGATACTGTAACTGAAAACTTGCAACATTATAACGCTGTATGCTAAAGAAGGCATGTACTTACTTTTACCTGTAACATGACTGTAGAGAAAAACCCCTCCATGTAATAAAAATAAGTGCTCACCCGTGAACCATCAGTCTCTGTGGGGAACCAGTGCCTTGCGATGTCTTAAGCGAGCATTTGGAGCCTGCCTCTAAAGACCCAGGTAGTCTGACCAGGAGATAACTCCTGCTGTGCTACCGACCACCTAAAGGCAAGATAGAAGCCAGCTGGTCCCTTGGGCATGGACATCACCACGCACAAAGTGGCCCATGAGATAAAACTAAAACAAGTTTTACGGGCTCCAGAGGCCTTCCACTCCCTCTCAGCGGTGCCATCCCTTCTCCAGGAGCACTGGATGTGACTGTATAGCGGTGTGTTTAATAAACTCTATTGCCGATTTCTGGCTTTTCTTCTTTTTTTTCTCTTTTTTGCAAATTCTTTAACAGCCCAAGTGCCTCTGTCTTCAACTCAACAGACAGAGATGACTTTGAACCAAGATCACAGCGCAAGCCAGGCACATTTTTGCAGCTCGGAAATTTCTCCCATGTTGTTCCCCTTCAATTCCACCGCCCCCTCCCGGTCCCCAACCACCACCACCACCACTTTAGGGACAGCCAGACCTTTGAGGTCCTAGTCTGGTAAAGAGACTCCTATATCCATCCCAACTCGTTATTCTCTCCCGCCCCCCTTTTCTGAGTGCAAAACGAAAGTTCTCTTTTCCAGCTGGCTGGGCAAAAATCGCTTCCAACTTAAATTAACTTTCTGGATGTTGCCTTCCCAGCTTTTGCTCTGGTAAGCCTCTCCTATCTCACCATCTCTTAGATATCTTTGAACGGGTTCAGTTTTGTTCTCTCCAATGTCCTATGTTGACCGAGCCTTTAGAGAGGAGTTAAAATAAGGCACCGACGAAGGCTAATTCAGTCGGACTGGAGACTTTTAAGGAAAATTGAGTCACAGAGACACTAGGCGCTTCCCCCAGAGGCAGGCACACAGGAGACAGGCCGTGAGAACAGGAGAAGAAAGGGGCCCTAGTCTCCAGGACCGTGAGAAAATACATTCCTATTGTTTAAGCCACCCGGTGTGCGGTGTTTTTTTAAAGTCAGCCTTAGCAAACTATAATACATGCCTTTAAGGGACATTAAAAATACATATCCCGGAATTCTGTTTTTTAAGTTTATTGTTTTCTAGGTCCCTGAAGCCATTTGAGTCGTCGTCTATTTATTTTTCTACTTATCAATTTCACCAGAATGAGGTTAGGAGAAGGCAGGAACTGCGTACTATTTAAGGCTGCATCCTGAAGCTAGAAGAATGAAAGAGTGACGGAGAAGCGGCTTCCCCAGGAAGACCGGCCGGGCCACCCGGCCCCGGAGACCCTGGACAGGCGCCGGGAGCTCCGCCGGGCACCGCCCCTGGCTCTGGCACTCACCGGCCGCTTCCGGCTTCCGGGATCTGGGTGGCGCGGCACCCGGGAGGGCGGAGCCACGGGCAGGACGCCGGCGCGGGCGGCGTGGGGTGGGCGGGTCCCGGGTGGGGGCGCGGGGTCGGAGCCCGGGCCTAAGGGGCGGGGTGAGGCTGTCGCGCTGTGGCATCTGAACCGCAGCCGGCGCCGGGCTCCTCGTCTGGGGCCGGAGATGCTCGGGTAGGACGCCCGTCCGCACCGAGCCTCGCTCCCGGGTGCAGAGGGGGAGAAGCGGGAGAAGCCGGTCTCCAGTTCCCGAGGCCGACGGTGCCTCGGTGCCCGCCGGGCGCCGCGGTGTGAGCGTGGAAGGCCGGCGGGAACGGATCCCCGCGCCGCCCGGGGCTGCTGCAGAAGTCCCCCAGTGAGTAGACAGCCCCGCTGCGGGGCGGAGAGCTGGTCGGGGTAGCGGGCCCCGAGGATGGGTTCGGCAAGCTTCTGTGATTGTCAGCTGCTTCGGAAGGAACAGCCGAAAGTTTCTGCACTTAGTAACGAGACTTTTTACATATTCGGGACTATTTCCACCAGCTCCGGTCTCTGGATACTCAGTCGTTCACCTTTTCCCCCCACTCCCCCAGACTTTAAAGAGCTGCCCTCCGGGGGGATGCGGGGGAGCTGCTTGTGGGCTCTCAGAGCCCCTGGACCCGGTCCCTGGTATCCGCAAGTGTTTAGCGGTGAATGGGCGATGCAGATGATGCAGTTGGGTTGTTTCCAAATTTGCTGCTACGGTCAGTTCTGCAGTGGCTCTGGATGTACTTGACATACCGTATTTCCTCCATTTCCGTGGGAGCTCGTACCCCTCTGTGAGGTTTAATTATTTCTGAAACGAGAATTCACTTCAGCTGCTGGGCGTCTTGGATGCGTGGTGATGTCTATTGCCGCTTGCTCATGCCAAAACGCAGCTATGTGGATTGTTTTATCAGCTGAGATACTCAAGCTGAACTTTTGAGTTCAGATTTTTAATTAAAAAAAAAAACTTTAAAAGATGATGCCATGGGGCTGGCAAAGATAGCTCAGCCGGTAAAGACTTTTGCAGCCAAGTCTGATGCCCTGAGATCGATCCTGGTGGAAGAACCGCCTCTCAAAAGTTGTCATGTTAGCTGGGCGATGGTGGCGCACACCTTTAATCCCAGCAGTTGGGAGGTTCGAGTCCAGCCTGGTCTGTAGAGCAAGTGCCAGGACAGGCTCCAAAGCTACAGAGAAACCCTGTCTGGAGAAACCAAAAAGAAAAAGTTGTCATGTTATCTCCACCCCACCATAAATAAGCGCATATTGATAATACTATTGCACAGCTTTAAAATTAAAAGGTTTTAATTATTATTAACTTAGAGTTTGCTGTAGGCCTAACATTGTCTCAACACTGCATCCCTGTGTAGTGCAGTTATCAACCACATTTTATAGACGGGGAAACCGAGCCTAAGATTTGACATGCTTTAGAGCTCTATGTACAGGTCTCAGGGTTCTGACGTCGAGGATTCTTTCTTGACTCCAGTTAGGCAGGAGTGTGCAGCTTATGAGGCGGGAAGTCAGGCAAGGGCGCGTGGACATTTGTACATTTTTGGATGCTTGTCTTTTTGTATTTGTGTGTTTGGAGTTGAAGGGTACATCTATATCCAGGGCACTGTTATTTTAGCATTGTGGCAATTTTTGCAGTTATAGATACAGCTCTGGACTTTTGGCTGTATGATGGGTACTCTGGATCATGTTTTTTCTTTCTTTCTTTTTTTTGGGGGGGTGGGTTTCAAAACAGGGTTTCTCTGTGTAACAGCCCTCGCTGTCCTGGAACTCAGTCTGTAGACCAGGATGGCCTCAAACTCACAGAGTGCAGGAATTAAAGACAGGAGCCACCACCAGCCACGAGGCCAGACTGGATCTCGCCTTTCTTGCCTTTTGTTCCTTAAGCGTACAAAGCGGATAAGTGCGATGGCTCTGTAGGGAAGGGTGCCTGCCAGGTTTATAACCTGGGTCCAATCCCTGTGACCACGTGGTGGTGGAAGGAGAGAATGGACTCTCAGAAGTTGTCCTGTAGCCTCCACCTGGGCACCGTAGCACAAGCACACAGACAAATAAATGAATAAATAAAAGTGTTTTTTTTAAATTTATTATGTATGCAGTGTTCCTCTGCATGTATGCCTACACGCCAGAAGAGGGCACCAGATCTCATTACAGATGGGTGTGAGCCACCATGTAGGTGCTGTGAACTGAACTCAGCACCTCTGGAAGAGCAGCCAGTGCTCTTAACCACTGAGCCATCTCTTCAGCCCCAAAAGTTTTTTTTTTTGTACAGCCAGGCATGGTGGCATGCATCTTTAATCCCAGCACTCAGGAGGCAGAGGCAGGTGGATCTCCCTGAGTTGGAAGACAACCTGGTCTACAGAATGAGTTCCAGGACAGCCAGAGCTATGCAAAGAAACCCTGTCTGAGAGGGAGCCAGGAGTGGAAAGAAAGAAAACAAGGAAGAGAGAGACCCGGATGGGGGATGGGTGAAGGGGAGCGAGTACAGAGGACCCAAACCAGCTCCAGGCCTCCTGAAGAAACACCAGAAACACTGTTTCCAGAGTTCTTCAGGTCACATCATTGTCTGATGTTGCAGGGTATCAACAAACTTTGGTGGCTGGAAGCTTATGATCTGAGGAGGTCCGGTCCATACAACTGGGAAGCCTGTCACCAAAAGTTCCAGCAGTTTCCCCACCTGAAGCTGCCACCCTCAGTTAGGTGGACACCACCATGCCTCAGCAGCTCCTGATCACCCTGCCCTCGGAGGCCAGCAGCTGGGTGAAGTTGAACCATCTCGAGAAGGCCAAGGAGGGGGCACCGCTGTGGGAGGATATGACGAAAACGTGTGAAGGGGAAGGTGAGAACAGACTGATGAGGGTGGAAGAAGGGGTGGTCCCTTGGGGAACAAATAAGAAGGTCGGTGTGGGGCTTGTGCTTGGTTTGGGGGCCAGGGGATATTTGTGAAGGAAATGCTGGGCTCCCACCTCTAATTCCTAGTGACTTTAGCTGGGGCCACGGGGCCTCCCCACCATCAACCCCCCACCCCAGCCAGGTTCCTGAGGTTGGGGGAATCTAACTCAGAAATGGAGAATCAAAGATCTCTGTCCTCTGAGTCTCAGGTTTTCTGCCAGGCTCCTGGTCATCTTAGCCCTCATCAATATTTTTGACAATTACCAATCTTTTTATCATCTTCTTCCTCTGAGTGGCAGGGGCGAGATGCCTGACTGCCCTCCTTTTACCTACATTGTCAGTTCCTGTAAGACATGCCCAAGTCTTAGTCTGTTCCAAAGTAGTTAGTTGGGAAGCCGAGTAGATGTTTTGTGTGAGTTCTTCATTCATATCCATGATGCTTTGTGTTTAGCCAAGTGTTTGTTTGATTGGGTTTTGTTTTATGTTTTTTTTTTCTTTTTTTTTAATTTTTTAAAATATTTTATTTATTTATTTGTTTATTATGTATACACTATTCTGTCTGTGTGTATGTCTGCAGGCCAGAAGAGGGCGCCAGACCCCGTTACAGATGGTTGTGAGCCACCATGTGGTTGCTGGGAATTGAACTCAGGACCTTTGGAAGAACAGGCAATGCTCTTAACCTCTGAGCCATCTCTCCAGCCCCCTCTTTTTGTTTTTTAAATGCCCCAGCTGAGGGACATTGGCTAAGCATCTTAACAAATAAAAAAAAGAAAAAAAGAAGAAAATTTTTTTTCCACAGTGTCGCCAGCCTGGCCTCCAGTTTGCTGTGTAACAGAGGCTGGTCTTGAACTCATTACCCGCCTGCTTCCACCTCCTGAGTGCAGGGATTAGAGGTGTGTGCCACCATTCCTGGCGTGAATCATTGCTTATTATTAATTGATGAGATGGACACATAGAGTGTGGAGGCCCCAAAACGTGAGCCTACTCCACCTTGCCAGAAAGGCAGAGAGTTTCAGTTTGCTCAAAGTTGTTAACAAGTGTGGCTGCACACCCTGACCTAGGGTGTGGCCACTTGGTGTTTTGGACATCAAGATGACCCATAAAGGTGTATCCTCTCCATCATGACCAAAGGTAAGACAATTCAAGCATATTTCAGCTCCTCATTTTGAATTAGGAGTTTCGACCTAGGGAGTGACTGCATGGTCTAGGATACTTCAGGATACTTGGTCTAGGGTAGGCTCACTGCCTAAACAACAGAATGTTTTTCTTTCTTTTTTTTTTTAATTTTATTTATTTATTATGTATACAGTGCTCTGCCTGCATGTATCCCTGCAGGCACCAAATCTCATTACAGATGGTTGTGAGCCACCATGTGGTTGCTGGGAATTGAACTTAGGACCTTTGGAAGAGCAGGCAATGCTCTTAACCATTGAGCCATCTCTCCAGCCCCAGAATGTTTTTCTCATGAATTAATGGCTTGATGTCTAAAGTATTGAAGCAAGTAATTGTTCTAGTTGTCCTTTGTATCATGTTAAAGTAGTCTTTTACCTTTTCCCCCCTTTTTGTATTGAGGTATAAAAGTATATGGATGCACACCTTTAATCGGGAGGCAGAGGCAGGTGGATCTCTGTGAGTTCAAGACCAGCCTGGTCTACAAGAGCTAGTTCGAGGACAGGCACCAAAGCTACAGAGAAACCTTATCTCAAAAACAAACAAACAAACAAAAAAAGTATATGGAAAATTGAATACAAGGCAAACTGAGAACTCAGAATTAAGCACTCAGTATTTGCTGAGTTGCCCTCCCAGGACTATCCTGTCTTTGTGTTTCTTTCTTACCTCTGTTCCTCCTACCGAACATTTCTAATCCTTACACCCCTACCCGAGGACGTATGGACTGCCATGGCTAGGATTGGGGGACTAGTCACCCCAAAAAGGTGGCCCATGACATATGGCAGCCAAACGTAGTGGCAGCCCGTGACACATGCAGCCCACCATGGCGTGGCTCCCGACAATAGAGATAAAAATAATAGTGGGTAGCTTTAAAAGACTTCTTTGGCATACAATGGGCAGGAAGCCGTCCTCTGATTGCCTGTACTAAGACATTTCCCCAAGGCAGGTACCACTGAATGAGTCTAAGAGTGTCTGGGTAGAAATATTTGTACCTTAAGGAGCGGGTCACAGAGTGAACTGTAGAGCGGGGAATGTTCAGCCTAATCAAAGGGTAGGAATGCCGTGCCGAGTGTGCGGCTGAGGCCAGCCTGAATGACAGCCCCAGCGAGACCCTGTCTGAAAAGAGAGCAAACCCAGTGTGGTATGGAAAGCTTAAGTTTCTGTGTGGGAGGCAGAGGCAGGCAGGTCTCCTGAGTTCCAGGCCCCATTGTGAGTGTATGGGGAAGGAGACACTGCCAGTGGGGCTGGGGGCAGGTTTTCTATTTGGTAATCTGGGGAGGTACACACCTCACGGATTTTCTCCTTCTACAGCTCCAAAACCCCATGATGCTGATGGGAGCCAACGAGAAGGTTTGTCAGATGGGGTGACCCCTGGCATCCTTGCAGCAGAGCCCCAGGTATGTTGGCATTTCCTCTCATTTTTTTTGACATTCCTTCTAGTTTTTAGGGATAGAAACTGCCCTTTTGAGAAATAGAAGCGGTTGAGACCATTAATTCTATCTGGGGAGTTCCAGTCAAGTTACTTACATACAAAAATTAGGCTTTCGCCGGGCAGTGGTGGGTGGCACACAGCTTTTAATCACAGCACTCGGGAGGTAGGGACAGATGGATCTCTGTGAGCTCGAGGCCACACTGGTCTACAGAGTGAGTTCCAGGACAGCCAAGGCTGTTATACAGAGAAACCCTGTGTAAAAACCAAAAATAAATAATGAATGAATGAAATTTTTTTTTTAAAAAAATAGGCTTCTGTGGCAGCAGTGTCCACTTTTATAGTGACTTCATCTGGAATTAACACCGTCCTGGTTTCAGGATGGAAAGTAAACAGTTCTGTCCCAGCTCCAAACTGACAAAAGTCACTTGGCATCTAAGATAAACATCAGTATAATAAAGAAAGCATTGGAGAGAGGACTAGATGGATAAGGAGTGCTTGCTGCACAGTGGTGAAGACCTGAGTTCAGATCCCAGCCTCAGCATAACAATCTGGGTGCTTATAACCCCAGTGCTGTGGGGGGTGGAGATAAAAGGATTGCTGGGGCTTGCTGTTTGCTAGCCTAGCTGAAGAAACACAAACTTGAGGTTCCGAGAGAAACCCTGCCCCAGTGGAATAAGGTGGAGGTAATAGAGGAGGACACCCAACCCTGCCCTTCTTATGTTTCACGTCTGCAAACACAGGTACACACACCTGACATGAGTACATATACTACACTGTTGTAATTGGGGCAGCGGGGCTGCGTCCCCAGCACCCCGGCTGCCTGGCTAGTTTATGCCCCGAAATAACAAAACACAAACTGTATTCATTTAAACACTGCTTGGCCCATTTCTATCTAGCCTCGTCTAGGCTAATTCTCACATATTAATTTAGCCCATTTCTAATCATCTGTGTAGCACCGCTAGGTGCACTTACCGGGAAGATTCTAGCCTACATCCATCCTGGGTCGGAGCTGCCTGGGAGAGAGGAGCCTGGTGTCTCTGCTCCAGAGAGCAGAGCTGTCGAGTCTGAGCTCACTTCCTCTTCCTCCCAGCATTCTGTTCTGTTTACTCCACCCACCTATGTTCTAAGCTATGAGGCCAAGCAGTTTGTTTATTACTTAACCAATGAAATCAACAGATTGATATATGACACTCCCACATCACTACACACACATACACAGCAGATTAGAAATGCGGTTTCTAACATAAATAACCACCATCAAACATGTTAGTGAGAATTATGTTCTAAGGGTCTTAGTGATCTGTGTACGTGACTGCACGTTGGTATAACGTTAAAAACAGTCACAGGAGGTGAAGAGAGAAAAAGCCCAGCCAGGCCACACAGCCCACACCTTTCACAGGTGGGCAGGAAACAAGAGAATCCAGAACCATTTGGGGAATTGTGTCAGAAGTAGGTCATCTCTGCCTGACAGAAATTTGGTTGAGATGGAAGGAAATTCTGGAGTTAGAACAAAGAAATACTTAACAGGGGCTGGAGAGATAGCTCAGTGGTTAAGAGTACTGGTTGCTCCTGCAGAGGACCCAGGTTGATTCCCAGCACCCACATCAGGTAGCTCATAACCTCCTATAACTTCAACTCCAGGGGGATCCAACACCTCTGGCCTCATGGGCACCTGCATGTACACTCAGGTGTGCACGCACACACATACACATACAATAGAGAAATAAATCTTAAAAAAAACAGAAATATTTGCTGGTAGATTATCAGAGGCCTCGAGAGATGGCTCAGTGATTAAGAGCACGAACTGCTCTTGCAGGGGACCTGAGTTTGGTCCTAACATCCATGTTGGGCACCTCAAAATTGCCTGTAAGCTGGACACGGTGGCACAGACCTTTTAGAGGCAGGTGGATCACTGAATTTGAGGCCAGTCTAGTCTACAGAGCAAGTTCTAGAACAGCCAGGGTTACACAGGGAAACCCTGTTTCATCAAAACAAAACAAAATTAATAATATCTTTTTTGTTTTTAAAGAGAATTTGTTGGAAACAAATTCTGTGAGTGAAAATAATATGAGATGCAAAATTCAGTGTCTCGGGGCTTGTTCTGTCTTCTTCAGTGGTCTAGGGCAATTAAAAAATTAGCTTTTTACAACTTCAGTTTCCTTGACTGAGCAGCTTACCTGCCTGTCCCTTGGTTCTCTGATTGAGAGACAGCTACAGCTCATTATGGTGTCCTGAAGAGGGCGCTAACGCTCCAGTCGCTTAGCGTTAGCTTAGCTTTATGTTGCCCATACTTGGAATCTCTTCTCTAGGTTTATCAAAGATTACATTGTCCATGGGCCTACAAGATGGCTGCTCAAGGTTGGGCGCTTGGTGCAAAACCTGATAATCTGAGTTTAATCCCAAGTATCCACATGGTGGAAGGTGAGCGCCAACTTCCGAAGGGTCCTTTGGTCTCCACTAGCATTCTGTGGCACTCCCCTAGTATATAAATAATAAGTGTAGTGAAAAAACCTAACAGCCTAGGTTCTCAGCACCAGGAAAGGACTGCATTTTTATTAAAATCTGAAGCACAAGAGGCTGGAGAGGTGGCTCAGAGGTTGAGAGCCATCCACTCAGACCTCATCAACTCTGACCTCTGCTCTTCTAGAGGTCGTGAGTTCAATTCCCAGCAACCATATGGTGGCTCACAACCATCCATGATGAAATCTGGTGCCATGCAGCCAGTACACTGTGTATATAATAAATAAATAAAATTTTTAAAAAAATCTGAAGTACGAGTGACATGTAAGAAAATACAGATGTATGTGCGATTCAGGGGGGCATGCTGGCTCACTGGTGTATGTGTGATTCAGGGGGGCATGCTGGCTCACTGGTGTATGTGTGATTCGGGGGGCATGCTGGCTCACTGATGTATTGTGATTCAGGGGGGCATGCTGGCTCACTTCTGTAACCTCAGTACTTAGGAGGCTGAGGCAAGAGGGTTACCTCAAGTTTGGAAGCAGCCTTGGCTACATAGCAGGACCATATCTAAAGCAAACAGACAAATAGACAAACAAGGGCTGGAGAGGTGGCTCAGCCATTCAGAGCTCTTGCTGCTGCTGCACAGGACCTGGGTTGGATTCCTAGCACCCATGGCGTAGATGACAACTGTAACTCCGTTTGCAGGGTCTTCTTCTGGCTTCTGCAGGCACTGTACACATGTAGTGCATTCAGGCAAAACATTCACACACCCTATAAAACAAACCTTTAACTAATAAAATCAAAGATATTAAAAAGTGCTCTGATTTTGACATTCATGTCCTGTGAAAGCCAACTAATGAATAGAACATGCTCTTGTCCCCGGCAGTTCCCCCTCCTGTGCTCAGCTCCACTCCTGAGGAGAGCACACGAAATTTACATCATCTTTCTTACCACTGCATTTATGGGATCGTTTTGTGACTTATGCCTTCACAGGGGTTTTTAAAAGTTTATTAAGTTTTTTTTTTCTTGACAGGTTTTCTCTGTAGCTTTAGAGCCTGTCTTGTAGACCAGGCTGGCCTCGAACTCACAGAGATCCACCTGCCTCTGCCTCTCGAGTGCTGAGATTAAAGGCATGTGCCACCACTACCCTTTATTACTTAAAGTTTATTTAAGTTTTAAAAGTGAATTTTGTAGTTGTGAAGCGTTAGCTTAAACCACGTATAATATGATTCAAACCTATGTCCTTCATGTTTTTAGTTTTCTTTTTGAGACAGGGTCCATGTGGCCCACGCTGGCCTTAAACTCACTATGTAGAATTCTCTATGCATCCGAGGATGTCCTTTATTTCTGACCCTGAAGCCTCCACTTCGCAAGCCCTAGGGTTATAGTGTGTGCTGTTGCTCAGCTTATACAGATCTGGGGGTTGAACCGGGGCTTTGAGCATGGCAGGCCAGTATTTCATCAGCTGAGCATCATCCAGCCCCTCCTGGATACATTGTTGTTTACTGGCCACGAGTCGCTGACAGAAGATATTAAGTCTGTCATCCTGAGTTTTTTGTCTGTCTGTCTGTCTCTTTAGTTGTGACAATTTTGTTTGTTATTAATTAGCATTATTATTTGGAATAAAATAGGTTCTGTTGAAGTTTGGGCTTGAGGAAAATCAGTTTTGCTTCATTTGAAGTTTCTCCAATCAGAAACAAACACTTTGGACTGTCTTTTTTGTTGTTGTATTTTGAGACAGGGTCTCTCTACATAGCCCTGGCTGTCCTAGAACTCACTATGTAGACCATGCTGACCTCAAACTCACAGAGATTGCTTACCTCTGCCTCCTGACTGAGTGCTGGGATTAATGGTATGCACAACCATGCCTGGCCTTGGATTGTCTCCTTAAATAGATCTTAGCATTATGTGATTGTCCTCTGATTTACAGCCATCCCAGCCCAAACCTACTCAGTCTTGTCTGCAGTGCCCTTCTTTCTAACCCAGTGGCTCTCAACCATCCCAAACGCTGCAACTCTTTAATACACTTCCTCATACTGTGCTGGCCCCTAACCCTAAGGTTATTTTTGTTACTACTTCATACCATAATTCTGCTACTGTTATGAACTGTATTGTAAATGCCTGATAGACGAGATGTCTGATACGTGACCCACGCATTTAGAACACTGTTTTAAAGTCTAGCCGTGTGCCTTCGCCTGCAGTCTGCTTTGATTAACTTGGCTCCCCGGCTTTTCCACTTTTGTTCGCACAGAGCCACTTTCCCAGCTTGCTTACTTTAAGCTCTGTCTACAGTGTGACCGCCATAACCCGCGCTTGCTTGTTTATCCACCTACACAGTTCCCCATTGATGTGGTTGCTTCTGTGTGTATTTTGTCCTTTGTCCTGTTTGTTCATCTTCTACTGCCTTCTTTTGGATTGAATACTTTTTCTTTGCTCCACTTTTGCCTTAGAAGGATTTTTTTTTTTTTTACACCGCTGCAGTGGTGTTACATTCCTGTAACCCAGCCTCCCTGACCTTGTTTTTGTCAGTCCAGGCTTCCGTCACTGTCACTTACAGTGATGCTTGCTACAAGAGACCTGGGTGCAGTTCCCAGCACCCACACAATGGCTCCTAATCATCGTAACTGCAGCTCCTGGGATCCAGTGTGCTCTTTCAACCTCCTAGTGCACCAGGCACACACGTGGTACACATACATACATGTTAGCAAAAGACTCATAGACATAAATAAATCTTAAAAACAAACAAACAAATGGGTGACTTTGAGATTCCATCTCCCCACAGTCCGAATGGCTGGCATCAAGAGGTGACAGATGCTGGATGAGGGTGTAGGGAAACGGAGCCCTGACTCATTGCCTGTGGGCTGTCAACGAGGACAGTCATTACGGAAGCCAGTATGGAGGTTTCTCAAACCATTAGAATAAGGTTTCCATATGACTGCATCATACCACTCCTGGGCACACGCCCAGAGGACTGTACCCTACCACAAAGACACCTGCACGTCCATGCGTGTTGCTGTACTTCTCACAGTAGCAAGAAAACGGAGCCAGCCTAGATGCCCATCAGCCTGTGAATGGGTGATGTAACTGGGTTGTGCGCACAGAGGACTTGGGGAAGCTGCAGAGAAAAATGAAGTCATGACTCTGGAGGAAAGTGGATGGGTCTGGGAATTGTGTAAAGTCGGCGGACCCAGACTCAGAGAGACAAACACATGTCTCTCGTGTGGGTCCTAACTTACAGTGTTCGCGTGTGTGTGTATAGGTGGGGGAAGTGTGGAAGGCAGTAAGGAGGTGAGCAGGACAAAGAGGTGTTGAACTGGGAGGGGCAGTGACACAGAGACACTGGAAAGTGGGAAGCAGGCTGTGGGTGGGCGCAGAAGGCACAAGTGGGCTTCTGGGGCGTGAGGGAAAAGACGGTTGTAGAATCAGCACAAACAGATTTTCTTTAAAATTCCACAACAAGCCGGAGCAGTGCTAGCGCACGCCTTTAATCCTAACACTTGGGAGGCAGAGGCAGGTGGATCTCTGTAAGTTTGAGGCCAGCCTGGTCTACAGAGTGAGATCCAAGAGAACCAAGGCTGTTACACAGAGAGACCCTGTCTCGAAAAACCAATAAATAAATAAATCAGATATCACAACGAAACCTAATGCTGTGTGTGCAAGTTTAAACTGTTTTCAAGAACGTACAAGTATTGTGGAGAGTGAGTGCTAAGGCGAAAACAGCCCCTGCCCTGCCCGCCTCTGCGCTCCATCTCCTTCCCCTCTCCCTTGCTCCAAAGCTGCCTCCATCCATGCTGTTCCTGTTCTCAGTCTGGTGTTCGGTCTGAGGCCTTTTGAACATTCTTGAATACTCTTCCCTCAGATTCCCACACGAGTCAGTGCCTCCAGCCGACAGTACCTCCACTGCTTCCAAGCACCCCAAAGAGAAGAGCACCTCGATTCTCACTGCCTTTCTTTTTCATGTGTTTTTGTTTGTTTGTTTTGGCCTTATCTACTTAGTCAATTAGAGCAGTCTCTCAAAAATCTCTAGACAGACCAGTGGCTAGTCCTGGAGAAACTGGTGTGGAATCTCTCTGAACTTAGACTACTGCCAGAGCCCCATAGGCTTTGACTGGGGTGGACTGACTCACACTGACTCTTTGCTATTCTAGGAACTGTTGACTTTCAAGGACGTAGCTGTGGACTTCTCCCAGGAGGAGTGGAGGCAGCTGGCTCCTGCGTGCCGGGCTCTGTATCGGGAGGTGATGCTGGAGAACTACAGGAACCTGGTGTCAGTGGGTAAGGGCCGAGCAGCCGTCCTGCTCGTTTCTGTTGCTGGGAGAAAATTCCCCACAAAAGCAGCTTAGGAAAGGAAAGGCTTATTTGTCTCATGATTTTAGTTCTAGTCCATTATTTTGGGGAAGTTGAGGCAAGAACTTAAGCATCACATCTACAGTAAAGAGCAAAGGCTAGAATACACCTTCGTTTGCTTGCTTGCTCTCTCTCAGCTGGCGTTCTCTACTCTAACGCAGTCTAGAGCCTGCCACAGTGGATTGAGCTCTTCTTTCATTAATCGAGACAGCTTCCCACACCAACTTGATCTAAACAGTTCTTCAGCTAGGGATCTTCTCAGGAAATCCACAAAGAATCAATTAAGAAAAATTTAAAATTACATATATTAAAAAAAAAGAATCTTTCCAGGTGATTAAAGGTTGTGTCAAATTGACAATTAAAAATTAACCATCATGCCAGCTGTCCTCCACAGACCTGCCCATTTTGAGAGGGCCATTGTTGCTAAACCGTTGATACCTTGGGTTCACTGGGTTTTGGCTGTGGGTTCTGTATTAGAGATTTCTGGTCCCTCTGCAGACCATGCCAGGGCTAATCTGATGACTTCCTGAAGGGACAAGCTTTATGTTGTAGAGCTAGAAAAGAAAGCTGTGACCCTGTTGGTTATCAGAACCCTGAATACCAGCAGCTGGACCCAGACTCTGGGGCGGTTCTTACACAGCAGCATCAGCGTTCCTAATTCTTGTTTAACTCTGAGCAGGGTATCAACTTTCCAAACCGAGTGTGATCTCCCAGCTGGAGAAAGGGGAAGAACCATGGATGGCGGAGAGTCAAGACCCAGAGGACCCCATTTTCGGTGAGACCAGAGTAACTGAGCCCTGTGGGTTGGTAGGCCGGAGTGCAGGGTGTTCCCAGGCTGTGGGGAAGGCTGGGGCACTGGCAGGACCTGCACAGGGTCTCACTTCACCCCTTTGCCATTGCTCCTCTCTGTTCCAAGACTGGAGGGAGAGAGTCTTGTCTTCGTTGGAGTTGAGTCCACTCCCCTCACAGAGCCAGGAGGCAGCTGACATGAGATGCCTTAGAGACGTTTGCTGTTTCTCTAAAGTGCCCACTACATTCCACAAAGCTTTTTCTCTTTTGCTTTTGTTTCTTTTTCCCACTATTATTTTATAATCTCAACTTCAGTTTTGATTCTCCTTTTAACTCTTGTATATAATTTTCCTCATAACAACTTTATAAAAAGTCTGCAAGAGAGCTCGGCAGGTAAAGGTCATTGCCGCCACGACTAAAGCCCTGAATGTGACCCCTGGGACCTACAATGTGAGAGACCTGACTTCCTGAAAGCTGAACTCTGACCTCTGTCCACATGTGCGTGTGATATTTGTATGCCAGTGTGCACACACAAACATGTAATTTAAATAATTAAAAACATTTCTCTCGTAAATAATCAGGAAAGTTAAATAAATGATACAGTAATGTCCAAATGTTGGCAAAAATGCTGAGTTCTGAGAACTCTCAAGCTGACTGGAAAACAGTGAAGCATGGAAAGGCAGGTGTGCTCCAGTCAGATGAGGAGCGTCTACCCCGTGACCCAGCAGCGCTGCCTCAGCCAACTATCTGAGAGGATGGATTACTTGCCTATGCATGCGGACAGATATGTCCATGTATATGTTGACCGCAGCATTGTGTAACCTCCAGGGTGGAATTTAGGAGGTACTGGCAGAAGGGTCAGGAATTCAAAGCCAGCCTGTTTACATAAGACTCTGTCTCAGAAATTAAAAAGGCTCAGCATTTTCTCCATAAAGGTCTTATACCTATTATATATCCTGTGTCAGATTTATCGTGAGATCCTGACTTGCTACTATAGATGATGTATCTTAGAATTATATTTTGTTTATTGCCGCTAAGTAGTAACTGTACTTTGAACGTTTCTATTTTGACATATTCTTTTTTTTTTTTTTTTTTTTGGTTTTTCGAGACAGGGTTTCTCTGTGGCTTTGGAGCCTGTCCTGGAACTAGCTCTGTAGACCAGGCTGGTCTCGAACTCACAGAGATCCGCCTGCCTCTGCCTCCCGAGTGCTGGGATTAAAGGCGTGCGCCACCACCGCCCGGCTCTATTTTGACATATTCTAAAACTTCTATTCATTGGTTTTGGCATTTTGAAACAGGATATTATTACTATGTAGCCTAGTCTGGCCTCAAACTCAAGGTGATCCTCCTGCCTCAGCTTGCTGAACAGGCAAGAGCCATCACACCCTGCTTGATACTCAGAATTAATATTCAGTAGCCACTTTGTTTTACCCTGTTGTAAATAATAATTGTCTATACATACTCCTGGATTTTATCACCCACAACTGATCATTGTGAGAATAACACAGGGTGGGGAGGGGCAGAAACTGAGATGCCAGGCTCACAAAGCCAGCAACAAGAAGAAAAAGAGGGAAGCTGCTGTGAGGGTTGTTGGCTCTAGCCTGTTTCTTGATGGATCTCAAAAGGGCTTCTAAAAAAGAGGCATTAGCCAGCCACTGTAGTACATGATGATTGCAACACTAGAGGGACCAGCAGGAGGGGCAGGCCCTAAGGTCATACTTGTCTATGTAGGAGTGAGGCCAGCCTGGTATACTTGAGACCTTGTCTTAAAAAAAACAAAACCGCAAATAAATAACAAGTATTTGTTTAATTCAGCGAAATAGCAAAATTCCAAATTCACAGTTCATTCTGGCTTTCCCTTCCCTCAGCTGTGGAGTGGGGTGCATGGTGGTTTCTCCCCATTATTTCCCTCCTACCCAAGGACCTGGTAAACTCGGACTTTGTTACTGTCTCTGTGGTGCACAGCACTCATGGAGGCAGAGGCAGGGGTATCTTTGTGAGTTTGAGGCCAGCTGGGTCTACAGAGTGAATTCCAGAACAGCCAGGGCTACACAGAGAAACCTTGTCTTATAAAACCAAAAAAATTAAATAAAATAAAAAAAACTTACAGGAAATTATACCTTCCATGAATACAAACATGTCACCTGAAATATTAGTTAGTAATGGTGTAATGAATTACTAAGTAAGAAAACTAGCTAGAATTTAAAACAGTTTTTAGTTGACAAAGTTTTGACAGTTTCATACATGTATCTTGTGCATTCTAATTATTATAATTGATCTTCTCACCTCTATTTTTGGTCTAAAAATATTAAATTTAAAATTTAAAAGCTGAAACAACTAGTCAGAATTTTAAAGGATATTTATCTCAAACACAGCAGCAGCAGCCATTCTGGGTTTCTTGTAAGTTTACTTGGCATGAATAATATTTTATAGATATATTAATATGTAGTGGCATTTCATTTGTATTTTAATAAATAAGTCAACCTGGAGACCCAAAAAAGCAAAACAGCCCGGCACTGGCTCTTATCTCTACCTCAGTCTGAAATGGCCATCCTGCCTCCAAGAATCTCAGAATGAGACTGAGACTGAGAGCTGCCCCCTCCCGTTTTATATTCCTCTCTAGTGCTGGGATTAAAGGCATGCACTGCCTGGTTTCTATGGCAAACTAATGTGGCTGCTGGGATTAAAGGTGTGTGCTACCACTGCTTGGTCTCTAAGGCTGGACAATGGGGCTGTTTTACTCTCTGATCTTCAGGCAAGCTTTATTTATTAAAATATAAATGAAATACTGCTACATTAATAGCTATAAGGAACAGAACTAAATGCAAGAACATAGTAATTCAACTTTAGTTAATGGCAGTGTAGTGCTCTTGTGAGTACTCTTGTTTAAGATCCTGTGTTCTGAACTGGTGGCTCTGTGCTGCTGCCTGGGCCGGCTGTGTGTGGGGGCTAGTCACTGTTTAGTTGTAACTTACTGTTTAGCTCTGAGATAAGGTCTCATGTATCTCAAGCTTGTCTTGACCTTCTGATCTTTCTGCCTCCATTTCTCGAGTGATGGGATTACAGGCAAAACCATCTCGTCTACTTCATGCAGTGATCCATGGTTTCATGTAAACTAGGCAGGCACTGCCAACTGAACAGCCCTTTCTCTATTTCCTAATTTCATTTCTTGTTGCCTGGCCAGGCTGCAATAACTAAATCTAAATAAATGCTGCTTT
>NW_026068004.1:2269015-2270812 GCF_014885135.2 Alexandromys fortis
TATATTTATTTATTATGTGTACAATATTCTGTCTATGTGTATGCCTGCATGCCAGAAGAGGGCACCAGACCTCATTACAGATGGTTGTGAGCCACCATGTGGTTGCTGGGAATTGAACTCAGGACCTTTGGAAGAGCAGGCAATGCTCTTAACCTCTGAGCCATCCCTCCAGCCCCAGTGGTTGATCTTATGGAGGAGTTCTTTACGTTCCTTTTTTTCCTTTCATGTCTTTCAGATCTGACGAGGAAGCCAGAAGCCAAGGAGTCAGCTGCAGAGAATGACATTGCCCTAAAGTTCTGTCATGGTGCCATGACGGAAAGGCTCATAGAGGTTGATACCATTCATCCGACATTGAGAAAAGCCTCCAGCTACGATGGTACACTAAAAAGGCGCCAGGAAACCTGTAGGAAAGGTGAGAGGCGAGCCGTTTTGACCCACAAAAAGGGACACCAAGAAGCGAATAAATTCGGGGAAAACCTTGAGAGTTCCAAAGTTATTTTAGAACAGAAACACCATAAATACGACCCAGCTAGGCAGAGGAACAAAGATAAGTTAGATTCGACTAGCGATCCAGTGAGCTGCATAGGAGCCAGAATGTATGGATGTAACATATGTGAAAAAATGTTCAAACAACCCATTCACCTTACAGAGCACATGAGAATCCACACTGGCGAGAAGCCCTTCCGATGTAAGGAATGCGGAAGGGCCTTTAGTCAGAGCGCATCCCTTAATACCCACCAGCGAATCCACACTGGCGAGAAGCCCTTCGCGTGTGCGGAGTGCGGCAAAGCCTTCCGCCATCGCTCATCGCTCAACCAGCACCACAGAACTCACACTGGAGAGAAACCGTTCGTCTGTGATGTCAGAAAGCCTTCAGCCAGAACATCAGCCTGGTCCAACACTTGAGGAAGCATTCTGGAGAGAAACCCTTCAGCTGCCACGAATGTGGGAAAACTTTCCGACAGATTAGGCACCTTAGTGAGCACGTAAGAATTCACACCGAGGAGAAGCCCTACGCGTGCACTTCGTGCTGTAAGACCTTCAGTCATAGAGCGTACCTCACACACCACCAGCGCATCCACACTGGAGAGAGGCCCTACAAGTGTAAGGAGTGTGGGAAAGCCTTTAGGCAGAGGATCCACCTGAGCAACCATAAGACTGTTCACACAGGAGTGAAAGCCTATGAGTGTAACCGCTGTGGGAAGGCCTACAGGCACGACTCATCCTTTAAGAAACACCAGAGGCATCACACTGGAGAGAAGCCTTACGAATGTAGTGAGTGTGGAAAGTCCTTCAGCTATAACTCGTCGCTAAGCCGACACCATAAAATCCACAAGAGGAACTCTCTTCGAGAGGATGTTTAAAGAACAATACAGGACATGAGGACAAAAGGCAGCTCTGAATCGGTGATGATAAGCTTTAAAATCTCAGGACTCGAATTTAAGAAATTGATAATGACAATGGCAACTTTTGATTTTGCCAATAGCGTAAATAAACACTACATTGATTACTACTACTGTCTGACATGCAAAATGATAAATTCAGCATTATGAAAAACTAAGATTTATTTTTTCTCATTTCATGATTAAGTAATAAATTATTTCTTTATGGGCCTATTGATTTACAGATTAGTATTTGGGAACTGTTATTTAAAATGTTACTACCTGGGCTGGGGAGGTGGCTCAGTAGGTGAGGGCACTTGCCACTAAGCACGGTAGCCCTCCTGATTTTGATCCTTGGGATCCACGTGGTGGGAGAGAACTGGCCTCCTCGAGCCGCCCTCTGGTCTCCACGTGT
>NW_026068004.1:2272615-2279881 GCF_014885135.2 Alexandromys fortis
TTTTTTTTTTGAGAATAATAAAATATTTTTAAAGAATAAAACATTAGATACAGCCAAAGTCTTTTTCTTTTTATCATCTGTGCTTAGAGGCAACCATTATTCTGAAGTTGTTGTGTGTGCCTGTGTATGATTCTATATTTTTATCACCTATTTGTCCACAGTGTTTACACGGCACATCAGTCATGTTGTATGTGCTTTTTCTACAGTTGAATTTATCATTGAACAGTTTTTGGGTTTTGTTAGATTTTTTAGTGTTACTGCCTGAGGACTAGTTCACTGATTTGTTGTTGCTGCTTTGTTTTCTGAGACAGAGTTTCTCTGTGCAATAACCCTGGCTGTCCTCAGACTCTCTTTATAGACCAGGCTGGCCTCAAACTCACAGAGGTCCACCTGCCTCTGCCTCCCAAGTGCTGGGATTAAAGGTGTGCACCATCATTGATTTTTTTTTTAAACTTCTGTCATGTCCTAAGGTAGCAAACTCTTTCCTCTTCTTCTTTTTTGCTTCTGGGAATGGGACCAGGGTCTTGAGCAAGTGCTTTGCCATTAAGTTGGGCCCCAGTCTATTATTATTATTATTAATTTAATATTTTTAAGATAGAGTCTTACTGTGTAGCCCAGGTTAGTCTTGAACTTGCAGCATTCCTCTTGCCTCTTCCTCCTTTACCTGCTGAGCTATCTTACTGCTCCCACTTTTCCCCTGAGGTATAGTTTTGGTATCTGTCCTAGACTGCAGGCCTTGAGCCCAAGATCATATGTCTCAACAAGCTGAGGCCTCCTGTGCCACCATGACTGACTTTGAAAATTAATTTCTCCATTACTCTTTATCTTAGTTCTCTCTTGCTGTGATAAACACCATGACCAAAAGCAACCTGGGGAGGAAAGGGTTTGTTTCATTTTATAGCTTGTAGTTCATCATCCAAGGAAGTCAGGGCAGGAACTGAAGGCACAAACCTGGAGGCAGGAACTGAAGCAGAGGCCATGGAGGGGAGCTGCTTACTGACTTGCTTCTCATGGCTTGCTCAGCCTGCTTTCTTACCACCCAAGACCACCAGCCCTGGGGTGACACGGTCCACAGTGACCTGGGCCCTCCCACATCAATCAATCATCGATCAAGAAAATGTGCTACAGGCTTGCCATAGGCAACTCTAGTGGCATATTCTCGTACATAGCTAAGACTGGCTTCAGGCTAGCTCTGGAGTTCAAGCTGGCCTCATGATCTCCCTGTTTCAGACTCTTAAGTGCTGGTTCCTAGATGTGTGTCACCACACCCAGCTCCTTCATCGCTCTTCTCTCTCCTCCCCTTCCCTCTTCTCTGAGACAGGGTCTTACGGTACAGCTCATGTTGGCCTTAGCCTGAAACTCTCTATGTAGACCAGGCTGGCCTCCTTCTCACAGAGATGGGCCTGGCTCTGTCTCTCTAGTGCTGAGATTAAAGGTGAGTGTCACCATGCCTGACTTCTGTGAATTAAACTTCCTCTGAAGGCTTTGGCAGCATCCTTCCCAGAATGCAGTTTGGTTAATGTGATGGTCTGAAACTCCCACCTTCCCCCCAGAAAGACTCATAGGTTTGAGTGTTTGGTCACCTGGAAGTAGCACTATTTGAACAGATGAGGAGGTGTGGCCTTGTTGGAGGAAGTGCATCACTGGGTATGGGCCTTGAGGTTTCAAGAGCCCAAGCCAGGACCGGTGGCTCTTTTCTGTTGCCTGCAGATCCAAATGTAGAACTCTCAGCTACTTCTCCAGCGCCTTGTCTACCTCCATGCCATCATGTCTCAACATGATGATAATGGACTAAACCTTTGAAGCTATAAGCCAGCCCCCAATTAAATGTTTTCCTGTATAAAAGTTGTCGTGGTCATGGTGTGTCCTCACAACAATAGAGCACTGACTAAGACAGTCTTATATATCAAAAGCCTGTATTCCAAACAAAGGTGGGATGGCCCCTTTAAGCCAAGTGTGGTGCATGCTTATAATCCAGCAGTTGGGAGATAGAGGCAGGAGGATTAGGAGTTCAGTGCCTGACCAGGCTATGTGGAGAGTTTGAGGCCAGCCTGAGCTGCAAGAGACAAACAAAACACTACACAAAAACCTATAAACTAATTATGCCAATTGACTCAGAAAATTCGTGTCAAATAATCTACATTAAACAAATAATCAGATTAATCACAAATTAAAAGTATATATTAACATGTTATTTGTACTATTCTTAAAGTATCCAGATGGTGGTGGTGTCACATACCTTTAATCCCAGCACTTGGGAGGCAGATGCAGGAGGATCCCTAAGTTGAGACCAGACTGGTCTACATAGTGAGTTCCAGGACAGCCAGGGCTACACAGAGAGAAATCCTGTCTCAAAAAGACAAAACAAAACAAAACAAACAAGCAAGCAAGTATTATTTTATAGGAACAGAAAATACTTTTTCTAAATCATATAATGTAGTACAAGAATACTTATAGTGGTGTATTCTTTGTGTTTTAATAAATAAAGCTTGCCTGAAGATCAGAATGCAAAACAGCCACCCTAGTCAGCCATATAGGCCAGGTAGTGGTAGCACACACCTTTAATTCCAGCACTAGAGAGGAATATAAGGCAGGATGAAACAGGAACTCTCTCTCTTTTTCAGTCTGACGATTTCATAGAGGTAAGACCTTTTTGGTGACTTGGCTGCTTTGCTTTTCTGATCTTCAGGTTGAACCCCAATATCTGTCTCTGGGTTTTTATTATCCATACTACAAATACTCCAGCAAGAATAAGTATGTTTTTTGGAATACTTTTAACAACTTTGGTGATGTGCATTGTATAAATAAAGTCATATTAAGAAAAACGGGAAGACATGCACTCGTGTCAATAGTGTAAGGGGGGGGGTTGTGTTTTATGCTTTTCAGGATTTGTAATTCCTAGTGATTTCCCTTCGCATTAGCAATCATATTGGGGTCTGGTGAGATGGCTCCGCGGGTAAGGCACTTGCCACCAAGGCTGATGGTCTGATCGCGATTCCTGGGAACTCACATGGTAGAAGGGAGAGGACAGATTCAAGAAAGTTATCCTCCGACATCCACATGCACACTCTGAACCCAGGCACGCATGTGCACACAAATAAATAAACGTCACTGTAAAACAACACAGCATTATGTATGTCCTCTTAAAAATATCAACTACGGAATTGGGTGTGGGTGGCACTTGACTGTATTCCTAGGACTCAGGAGGCTGAGGCAGCAAGATTTTCACAAGTTCAAGACCAGCTTATCTACAGTGTGAGAGCCAGTCTCAAAAAAAGAATCAGAATATTATGAAGCAGAGCTAGCTGAAACTAGTCTGCTACAGAGTGTCAACTCGGTGGAGTAGAGTATCTAAGACCATGAATGGAAGCTGGAAGCTGGCGCACAACTGTCACCCCAGCTCTCGGAAGGTTAAGATGGAAGGATTGCCCAATTGCCTGCGCCCAGGAACTGGAGAACAGCCTGGGGAACAGAGCAAGACTCCATTAAAAAAAAAAAAAAAAAGAAACCCAAACCAACTAATACATGAATAACTTTTTGTCTTATCTTCTTTTCCGTGTGTTTGTGTGTGAGGTTGTTGTGACTGATTATTCTCTGAGCCAAACAATCACAATCTTGGGGAGTTCAGCTGCTTACACTTGCAAAGAATTATAGCAGCTGGGTTCGTTGATTGTTCACGTGGCCTCGTGGAGAAGTAGGGAGGGTCACAAGACCTCCACCTGAGTATCCTGCCAGCTCCCTACCCCTTGCTGGAAGCAACTTAATAGCACCTGGCCTCCGGAAGGGGCTAGAGTGAGAGTGTTTGCAGGCTGGAAGACCAGGCAAGAGGGCTCCGAGTTGCTGCGAGTAGCTGCGGAGGTCCCAGTCCCTGCTGGGTAAAGGCTTTCCAGTGCAGACATCTGGGGGAAGAGCACCCACACTTCTGTAAGTAGCCCCTCACCTCTGCTCTGTAACTAAGCCCCATATAATCTGATAGGTTTCCCAGAGTGAACTTTGGTAGCATTGTGCCTCAGTTTGTGGTTGGGGCCTCAGGAGAAAGGGTAGGCCTTGTCTGCATCTCACCTTGGGAAGGGATTTTAGCTACAGGGTCGTGGGGGCTGGGGAGGCGCATGGCTATGCACGTAGAAGACAGTCACTGAAAATGCGGGGAGATTTCACAGTAAACAGAAATGACTTTGAAATGTATAGACAGGTGCTCAACCTGTCTCATAAAGAGAAAAATGCCAATCAAATGGAAACCAAGGCCAGGTGTGGTAGTGTGGTTTTAATTGCAACAAAGCCAGGATGATATCTGAGTTTGAGGCCTGAGGAGGTCCTTTGCAGGGAAGTGAATCCTGCAAAGAGATAAGAATGAAAACCAGACTTCAGGGAGTCTAATAGCAGGTGGTTTATTCCAGATATAATTAAGCCCAGTACAATTTGAAAAAAAAATACAATCCCCCTTGCACAAAAAAGTCATAATTACACTAAAACTCAACTCAGGGTATGCGTCATACCCTCTAAGACTTCTAGAGATAGGCCACCTGTACTAGCTTAAGGGCCTAAGGGACTGTCCTGGTCTCAATCATACAGATAGCATAGAGGCCATTTGGGCTGATAGCCATCTCTGGTCCTGGTTGTGGAGCTTGGGGAAGCCTCTGGCTATCAGGGTCATTTAGATTATCAGTCACCTCCAATTTTGGTTGTAAGAGTTTGCTAAGGTCTGGCTCAAAAGATAACCCAGAACACCAGGCTGTTAATCAGGTCCAGTTCTCAGCCTTCTGGATGGAAGAACAGGCTTTTCATCTTTCCCATTGGAAAGACAATCCTGTGTGCTTAGCATTCCTGGTTTCTCTGGAGATCTGTGGGCACAGGGACCTTCATGCTATGCTTCCAACAGAGACCAGTCTGGTCTACATAGCAAGATCCAGGCCAGTCGGGACTGCACAGTGAGACCTGGTCTGAAAATCCAAGGAAATCAAAGGGGGTTGATGGGGATACCAAGGTATCTTTCCTACTTCTCAGGGAAGCACAACTGTGAACAGCTTAAAACCCACTGTCAGCAAGGCTCTGTAGACACAGGTATTCTCCTGTGTTCCTGGGAGGGGAAAGGAACAAAACAGAGCAGCTGCTACGGAGGAGAACCTGATAGAATCCACCGAGACTGTAGATATATTTGCCTTTTGAGCTACATTCTGTTCCTGAGAATCTATCTTGTGGGTAGATTTGCACATTTTAATTGAACATGAAAATATTTTGGCATTGCCTTCAGCACTGAAGATACAAAGTATACCCATTAGTAGCAGTAGGTTTAATAAACTTCATGCCCAGCAACCAAAGAGTCTGCCGCTGCAACAAGGAGTCAAGACTTGGCTGCTTTTATGTCTTTGCTTTTCAACACTGTTTTAGATTTATTTTGTGTGATTATTTTGCCTGCACGTGTGTCTGTGCACCCTGCACATGCCTGATGCCTGTAGTGGTCAGCAAAGGGCAAAGTTCCCAGATTCCCTGAAACGTAAGCTTCTCATGGTTACGAGTCACCACCCCGTGCTGGGAACTAAACCCATGCCTTCTGCAAGAGCAACAAGTGCTCCTACCCGCCGAGTCGTCTCTCCAGCCCCGAGTTTTTGTTCCTTGAGTGTCCCAGCTTGGCCTCAAACTTTCCATGTAGCCCAGGATGACCTTGAACTTCTGATCCTACTGCGACGACCTCGGGTGCTAGGATTCCAGGTGTGCGCCACCACACCTGTATAGGGTGATAGAGATGGAAGCCATGATGAAATGCCAGGCAAGCGTCCTACCAACTGAGCCTGAGTCTAAGCCCCTGACATCCCACCACAGCAATGTCCCCTTAGCAGATTCCTGCTTTGGCCACCTGCTTTCTCTCCATCACTCCCCAGCTTATTTCCTCTAGGTCCAAGCAACATGAACTATGGATCTGATTCAATTGCTTATTAGTTTGTCTTCCTCATTAGTGGGAACTGTCAGGGTAGGATTTATTGTTAGTGCTCATTACAGATATAATAATTTTACTTTTGCATTTATTTATTCAGTCAAGTAGCTGCATATACGTGCTATGGCGCGTGTGTAGAGAAACATGCCGCTATCCTAGTGCGTTGGCTTGGAGCTCAAATAGCTACTAGTGCTGGCCCTGGCACTTCTGCTCCTCCTGTTTCTGCCTCCTGAGTGCTGGGCATATAGGTGTGGGTCATCACGTGTGGTAGAACTATAATTTACCCATCTGTGTTGTTCTCTGATTGTTATCACATATGTTTCAGAGAACATGCTTGGTTATTTATATCTGCAACATAAAGTCCTAGATTAAAAAGAACGTTGATGGGGGGCTGGAGAGATGGCTCAGTGATTAAGAGCACTACTGTGAAGTGCTCTGAGTTCAAGTCCCAGCACCTACATGGCTGCTTATGCTGTCTGTAGCTTCAGGAGATCACACGCTTATCATCATGGGCACTGTACACACACTGTGCACAGATCTATTTACAGGCTAAGCACCTATATACATAACACAGTAAATAATTTTTTAAACTTTTGGTAGGTTCTAGTCTACCAGTAAATTAAACAGAAATGTCCACCAGTTTGTGAGTCCCTATTCTCTGTATAGCCTTACTAATTTGATACTATTAAACTTAATGCTTTTAATGTTAAAAGCGTGTTCTCATCTTTCAAATTTGAATTCAAGTAACTTTGAGGTTTTTCCATGTAGTTATTTAAATTTTCTTTAAAAATATTTTTATTTGTTCTTTGAGAATTTCATGCAATATATTTTGATCATATTCGTCACCCCAGGTTCCTCCAAAATCTATCCCCACCTTCCCACCCACCCAGCTTCTTGTCTTTTTTTTTGTCCCCCTCATCCAGTCCAATTTGTGATGTCCAGTTACTCTTGGGTGTGGGAACATTCCCTGGAGCATGATCAATCTACCAGGGGGTCAGTCTTACGCTGACTCTTCTTCCAGTAGCTATTGGTTGCTGATGGGCCTTCATTTAGTGCCTGCTAGCCTCCTCCACGCTGGAATTTTGTCTGATTTGAGCTTGTCTAGGTCTTGTGTACGTTTTCACAGCCACTAGGCATTCTATGTGGAGCTGTCCTGTTTTGTCTGGAAAATACTGTTTCATTGCTGTCACCCACCACCACTGGCTCTTACAATCTTTGTGCTCCGGTGTCCTCGATGATCCAGGGGATAGGATATAGATGTCTCATGGCTGACCATGCCAAAGTCTCTTTCTCTTTCAATGTTGACCACTTGTCTTCTTGTGTTAATTTTTTAT